>NC_054874.1:37530279-37831654 GCF_018320785.1 Cheilinus undulatus
GAGGCAATCTCAATGCAGAGAGATATCGAGATGAGATTCTGCAACCCGCGGCAATCCCATCCCGCAACAGTCTGGGGCAGATCACCATCCTCCAAGATGACAATGCTCTTCCCAACAGAGTGGAGTTTATCAAAGTTGACCTCCAGAATTTGGGAGTGGAGAGGATGGAATGGCCTGCCACCACCCCTGACCTCAACCCCATTGAACACTTGTGAGATCAGCTTGGGAATGCCAGAGTGACCAACACAACCACAATGGCTGGCTTGTGACAAATGCTGACTGAATAATGTGATGCCATCCCACAGCAGTGTGTGACCAGGCTGATGACCAGCATGAGGAGGAGATGCCAGGCTGTTGTGGCTGTGTATGGTTCTTCCACACACTACTGAAGCTCCTGCTTGATAAATGAATAAATTGTTAAATTGCCAGTATGTCTTGTTTCTTCAAATTTCAATCATCTAAACAGCCAAACAACAACAAATAAAAGTCAATGGCAGAATAAGCTGTTTGGCATTGAGAGAAAAGATTTGGAAAATTTTTCATGGGCACAACCCACATAGTCAGCTCCATTTAAAAGTCAAATAAACAGGCTTTCTAACAGTATAAGATGTATTGCCAAGAAGCATTGTTACAACAAAGGAGTAATCTACCAAACACCAATTTCCTCACTTTTTGTGTTGTTATATACATAATAATACATAGTGGTGTATTGGCCCTGATTTTTGCAACTGGTGCGGCTTTAAGAACATTGTTATTAAAGACAAAGATCCAATTAGAGAAGCTGATGTGAGTTTTTTTAAAGAAAGTAATCACTAAAGACATTTACAATGCAGCCTACATCAAATTGAACTGTAAAAATAACATACTCATAGTTTGTACAGCATAAGCTTCCCAATCAGCTAACTATACAAACTATGCACAAAGATCCTTTCAGCGACTCTCAGTAAGTTAGACAGATATGAAGCTGAGCAACTGAAACTTGAGATAGCTCTGCATTCTTGTGTTGCTATATAGAGCCTAACAAGAGCACCCACATCACATCTGTTTGCAGTTCACTCCTGTTCCTTTGCCTGGCTTGTTATGTGATAAACCTTTTTTTGTCTACAGCCCATGGATCTGCGTGACAATGCCATCTGTGGTTGCTAGGGAGGTTTTGGACCCAGCTGCATAGTCTAAGTTCATCACTTGTGGTGATGCCAGTGTAATCTTGATTCTACCATCTTTGCTTTGACTAGAACTCCAGCACCAGATTGAGTCTTAAAATGTCCTTCCGCTATAACAACAAACAGTGCAACACATTAAACAAAAGTTGCTCTGGTTTTCTTTTCTGGAAAGAGGTGGAAGTATTGTTTTTAAAGGCTGGGGTATATAGAATGTATTTATGAATCTTTTGCCTCTATTGTCATTTATCACTTGAAGACATGTCCAGATACACACAAACAATATTCGAAGTATTTTTGCTCCAGAATTAATAAACAGTGCTAAAGAAAAGAATTGACTTACAATTACTTTAATTATTTTTTTCACAGACTTTTTTTTTCAATAAAATGTCAAAACAGCAGAAAAAAATGCCAATTTCTTAGACTCCAGATAACTTTTTAATGTCTTTAATTGTCCAACTAGCAATCAAAAGGTGTAATATTCCCATTAACACCAGCGTGAGCAGGGAAAACTCATTTCTGAGTGACTTCAACCCACTGGTATTCAGCAGATTGGATTCAAGGACCACAAGAGTTTCTTTTCAATGATGCTTGATGTTGAGATTGATCACCTGATTCCTAATTCAAACATATTTCAACATAAAAACAAAGCATCTTCCTGTTAACCTGGCATGACCTCACAGAGATACTTATTTACAGCCATCAGAGGGAAAGATTGACATTTTACCCACTTTATCCTCAAACAATATGACCAGCTTTTGAAATGAACTGTTCTCATTGATGCTCTCCAGTGAAAAACCTCCAGTAGCTGTAACCTCTGTGCTCACAGATTCATCATGAATGAAATTCCTCTGACTTGCTCTGCCTTTGGGGAAAGAGCCTTTCATGTTTTCGCTCCATCATCTTGGTCTGAGGGCTGCATGGTGGTGCAGTGATTGGCACTGTCTTCCCAGCAAGAATGTTCCTTGTTTAAATTCCTGTCAGACAGCACCTGGAGTTTTTATGTTCTGCAAACATGCAGAAGTGTAGAGGGCTCTCTCTGGGCTTTGGCTTCCTCCCACGGTCTAAAAGCAGGCTTGTCAGGGAAACTGGTGTATCTACATCACCAGTGGGTCCAAAAGTAAGGGTGAATGTTTGTCTCTATATGTCCGCCCTCACTGACAGAATGATGATAGGATGGATCTTGGTCTTTGCAATATGAGTCACCTTAACCTCCTGAGACCTGAGCTTTTGTCTGGAATGCATTTTCAGTTCTCCCACTTATTTAGGCAGCAGGACCTGATATGTATAAAACCTAAGCATTGTCCTTGAACAGGAGCTAGTTTTCACAAAAAAATGTCTGCATATGTGGAAATCAGGCTTATTTTACTGCACAACTCACAAAATATAGGGAATTTTTTTTATGAACATATTTTGATTGTGTCAGTAAGTTGGTAGAGGGCGTTCAGTCAGTCATTCAGAGTTGTACAGTGTAGTCCTTTATCTGATGATGAACCAAAGGCTAGGTATAAACTAAATTTCTACAAGAGTTCTGGAGATCCTGAAAAAAATTCCCCGAAATGATGAGAGATTCCCTAAATATAAAGTATCTCCCAAATTCCTTAGAATTTTGAAGACATTAATAACAAATTTATGTGAAAATGCAAATATCCCTTTAGTGCCATTGACATATATATACGTCATTTAAAAGCCAACGCTTGACTGCCACTGACATATATATATATATGTCAAAGTGTTTTTTTCGGCGGCTGGCACAAGGGGGCACTCTCACGCTCCCTGTGAGTAATTTTGGGGCTTCTGGGATATGTAGTCGGAACACGACAGTCGGGAGAGATGGTAGGTCAAAGCTACAGAGATCAGAGGTGGAGACCCTGGGGTCAAAGAGCAGAGCGATCGTTATGTGGGTAATCTAAGCTAAAAGTTCTAAAATAGACACTGGAAGAAACTTTAAACTTTTGCCTGAGAAATCACTTACTCACTGAAACCAACAACAACACTGAACTTAACGACAGCATGTCCCGGGATCAGCGTTTTCATTCATCTGCCTATGCCGGTGTTCTGCCATTTTTTGCTACCCATACCAGCCAAGAGGCTAAAGAATGCCATGAGGTCTCCCCCGTGCACATCAGAAACTGACTTTTTCAACCCAGATTCTGAGGAATGGCTGCCGAGTGAGCGGATCTTGTTCTCCGTTCCAGAGAGATGGAGGTAAGTTAACATTAGGAACCCACTGATTATTCAGCCAAATTTATTGAATAAAACCATCACTCATGTGCTCCTGTGATTTCAGAGGCAGACTTGAGAGAAGAGCAAGCCCCATGCAGTTCTACAACACCGTCTGTTGGCAGAAAAAGAGATAAGAACACAAAAAATCTATATTATAGATTATATATTATATATATAAAACATATTTTATAGCTATTGGGCTCTATTTTCTTAAACCAGGCGCAGGCACGGTGCACCTGCCCTGCGCCGCGCCTGTGCCGCGCCAATGGGGTGTGTCCAGGGCATTTTGCAATTTTCGTGCACGGCGCAGCGCGGCGCACTCACGCATCCGTCCCTCCCACCGGCACAAGTGGCAAAGAGGGAGGAGAGAAGGCATGAGTGGGTTTAACACAGCCGAGTGTAATCTTCACCAATCAAATGAACACCTCTCCTCGCCTTTAAATGCGCTGTGGGCAAGGCGCAGTGCCAATTTCACCTTGCCACCACCATGGACGAAGACAGCAGCAGCAGCCCCAGGCGGCCAAACTTCTTCCAGAAGGAAACTGATGTGCTGGTCCGGGAGGTCCAAGCTCACAGTACCAGAATGCTAACAGACCTCCAGGGCTGATGATGCAAAAACTGCCTGGGAGGAAGTTACTAATATTGTCAATCAAGTTTGCCCAGATATTCTGAGAACCGCTGCCCAATGTAAAAAACGGTTCAATGATGTAAGGAGAAGGGCCAAAAAAAAGCTGTCAGAGCAAAGAAGGCACACAGTGGCCACCGGGCTGTGCATCAGAGGCCACGATGCGCGTCACCGTGTGGACCACCTCGCGGGACAGATGTAATCTGTTCCTGTGTCATGAATAGGAGTACAAAATGAAGTGACAATTACATTAAACACAGCAGCAGGCTAATCCAGGCATCATGCTTGTGATCCACCTGCATTCCTGCTCTGTCATCGCCAAATAGCCTTACCTTTGGTGATATGTTCTCTCCCGGTATCTCCTCCTCATCCTCCTTGCAATAATGTACTCCATCTTTGTAGATCACATTAAGAATAAAGATTAAAACAGAGAAATATGGGCAATCACAGGTAAATCCTTTAGACACCGACTGACTTACATTTATTTAGCAAGCGTCTCTCTCTTTTTTCTTTTCTTTTAAATTTTGTGAGATGAGAGAAGCTGAATATATACTCCGTATCGGATGCCGTGGCTGTTTGTGGTTGGCTGAGAGATGTGAACTCGCTAGTTTTTATCACTCCCAGCTGCCATCAGGTTGAGTTTCAATTATGCGTGACAAACATCTTTGATCTGATATCAGATGTGACAGGACAATTTATATAGATACAAATGTATATGCTGGTTCAGATGGTTACATTAAATAGTGGTTGCTGTGATTGTTTATTGCATTGAAATGTGCCTGACACTCTGGAAACCTGCCTGTGAGGTTTTGGTGATGTGTGTGCACTGCGCGCCTGTCAGCCAAATTACCACTACACCGGGCACGCTTTGCCTGCGCCAAGAATAGACCAGGTTGGAGCTGGCGGGCTTTCAGTGAACCTTCCGTACAGTGTTTTGGCACGAAACTGTCACTGCGCCAAGCTGAATCTGTCGACACCTCCCCCTGGTGCGCCACCACACCCATCTCGGCGCAGCCTGGTCTACCAAATTGCCAAATTGGCTGCGCACGGTGGTGTGACAAAATTACCATTGCGCGGGATGCGCCACGCTCCGCCACCCTGCGCTTCGCCACAAAAATAGAGTCCTATATTTTACTTCTATAATTTACAGGTAGTGCCAGGGGACACTCAAGCAGGAGAGGACATGGGCAGATAGGGGGTCTCGTGGAGGTCGTCCAGTTCCAGAGTGTGAATGGCATGACAGTGACTAGAAGCATTATTTATTTTACAATAAACAACATTTGTAATACAATTTTCAGATGTCTTTTATGTCATAGAAGGCAAAATTTTAACATTCAAATCATTGTTTTTCTTGACAGACTCGCTTTCATAAAAATGCATTTTTCTCAACTTTCTAGAAAAAAGTGGTCTTTTTGGTGAAACTAGCCTCTATTCAACTTCAGATAAATCAAGAACGGAACAAGGTGCAAACAAACAGTTTTTTTCCATGATGAAACAGAGAGTTTCTTCTTTCATGTGAGCTATTTGGTGTTTTCGGAGTCATAGTACAAAATATTCTGTGGGTCTTGAAAGATGACTCAAAATGGCCAAAAACGCTGGCACAAGCCATCTTCAATTTTATAAAAGGGCTGGCCCTAAATGAGTTAAAATACCCCAACATTTTTCAAAAATATTCCCCAAATGTTTAAATAAGCTTTAATGAAAAGCTTAAAGATGTTTATAAAATTTTCACCCAAAATTCCATGAAAATTCCTTAAAATTTTCAAGCAATTTTTCCAGAATGTCAAGTAAAGTTCACAAAAATATAATAGATTCCCCCAAAAAAAGATGGAAAATTAGGGGAAATCCCAACAGATTCCCTCAAAATACCATGGAAATTTTCCATCAAATTCCCCAAAAATAATAAATCAATTCCTTAAATTCCCAAAGCACACTACCCCCAAACATATCCCAAAAAAGTTCACTAAAGTCCCTGAAAATTTTATGCTGAATTCTCAAGAAATTCCAAGCAAATAACTTACACTATTAAGGAAGTTCTGGACTAAAATTCTAATAGCAGAATTGATTACTATGTTGTAGAAAAGTCATAATGTAATAATGCCCTCATATGTGCATGCAGGGTCTCAAGAGGTAAAACAAGAGTGCTGCATTTGAGTGTAAGATTTGAAAACCAGAATTAATGATAATTTTAGAGTTGTCAGCGAATGTTTTTGTGGTCCTTTCAATTTTTAAGGGCAAAAAATGATTTCTAGCTATACAGAAATAATATGGGCAGTTGAGTCCATTGAGAACATTGAATACTTTTATTCCATGTTTGTATAAAGAATATATGCCTTTACTGATCAGTTATTATATTTTAAGACAAACCAACAATAGAACAATGCATTGTCATTTTAGTGGAAATCTTTCCTGTCTGCTGAAAAGGCACCATCTTAGTGAATCAGTTTATCTTTACAGCTTTCTATACGTATCATTACAGCATTACAGCATTTCAGTGCAACTCCTTCCTTACATTTTTTTCAATAAGCTGACTTTTATTCATGGAGATTCCTTGTGTTTGTTAAGGCTGTGCCATCCAATCACAAGGAGAAGCTACCATTGCAACCACCCGGGTCATGACCTGAGCGAAGACTGTTTTTGTTTTGACCTGGCGAAAAGTCCATCCTGCAGCCATGGAGGATTTAAAATCACTTTTAAGATGCCAGCAACTTCGCTCTTCATATCTGCACATCTACATGCAGCTCAGAGGATTAAATGGGCTTGCGCTGCGCAGATACAGCGGTTTTTGAGATGACAGGAGGCTTTGATTGCCTTTGCACCTCATCTCACTGACTCCAACTTGTGTTTATCTTAAGGTGAGTCACAACAGACCATGTATTGACTGGATTCTGATGGTTTCCACGCTTTATTGAGAAAAAAATGTATACAAACTGCCGCACTGTGGAAAGAAGTTTAGCTTTGACAAAGACATCATAAAGCTGATACGGCACTCTGTCCCGTAGACGGGCGCGGTTGCATTCATATCTCATCCGAACTGTGCCAGAGTCCACTTGAATCCCGTCCGAGACCACCTCCCCAAGTGGGCCCGGGCCAGGTGCCAGGGCGCAGTTCGTTTGCATTCACACTACCAAAACGAACCGGACTTTGGAGTCAAGTGCACTCGGATCTGGGACCAGGCCCCTAATGTGAGAGCACCCTTAAAGTTTGAACCCGTGCACCAGCTGACTTAGCTCTGTTGGAGTTATGCCAGGGTGTAACTTTAACACACAATAGAGAAGTTGGAAGTTTAAAAAGTCAGACTATTCAAATGTATTAGAAATGAAAGTTAAACATGATGGCAGCACGTCTTTACAGGATCATCAATGCAAAGCCGCAAAGACAAGAGAGACAGTCGTGTGATCAGACTACAAATCTAGAAGTTTATGCTGACAGCAAGCCAATCAAAAGGCTTTGTTTGAGCAGACAAGCCCTGTTTGATAAACAGAATAATGTCTGACAGAAACATGGAGATATCCCAGCCCTGCAGGTGCTGATTGCTGAGAGATTGTACCCACTTTTAGAAACTTCTCTCTATCTCTCTCTCTCTTTGTCAGCACCATCCATCTTAAAGAAACACACTTAAGTAGAGAAAACATGTTTGATTGAAAAGACTCCTTAAATCAAGACAGCAGAGCATGAAGGCTACAAGGGGCATTTATAGCACCATGACAGGTTAATATTCATCAGATATCATGATAGACATAAGAGATGCTCCTTTGGCTCTACAGAGTCATTATGGTTTCTTTTGGTTGGAGTTATCACAATCTTTAGTTGGTAATTTGGCAGAAGTTACATAAATGTTTATTCAAAAAAAGAAAATGTAAGGTGTTTAGATTCCCTCCATTTATTACCCAGCCCTACAATAATATCTATAGTAATAATATCCTGGTGATTCACTTATTCATCCTGCTACATGCAGTAGATTGCTGTCCATGGTCTGCCTAAATCTTCATAGTCAAGAACTCTAAATGGAGCCACTGCATGTCCAGCTTAGCATAGGAGAAAATGAATTCTTTAAATTAATCTCTTTATTTATGTAATTAATAGTCGGTATAACCCAGTCAACACAGTAGCAACACCATTTTGGCCCCTGACCTTCATTAAGTCAGAGGTCACGCTGGATTTTTCTACACTTAATTCTCGCCGCTAATATCAGGCACATAACTGATGCTAAACTCAAAATTAATTTTCCTTCCTCCTTCTCTCTCTTCTCTCTCACTATCACTCAGTTCCAGTGATCACCTTGCCAACCACCTCCCTCTGAGACATTCAAGTTGATGGTTTGATCAGACAAAAAGGGAAATTACTATCATGGGACTCTTTGATTGATGGCTCCGGCTATCCGTCAGTACACCGCAAGACGGAGGGAAAGGGTTCAGCCCAGCATCCCTAATGCAGATTCAACACAAACATGGCTGACACTTTGCTGCAATCTCATCTACATACATCTTACACAGTTTTATTCTACATGAACACGTCAAGTAATTTTGCATTAGTGTCATGCTTGTCCTGTTTCTTTGTGCTCTGTAATACATCACAATACGACTGTCATGTGAGCACACAGTGGAGGGGAGGTCTGGTCAGCAAGTCTGGAGGAATGGAGATGCAGCTTTCCTCTGATGAATGATGGGAAAATGAATTGTGCTAGTTGACCACAAAAATAACAGAGAGGAGTTGTAATATGATACGATTTAAGGGCATTTTCTTTGTATCCTTTGAGTCCAAGTACAACAGCGAAAACACCAATTACTCAGTGTTTATCACAGAAAATAGTTGCTGCACCGTATAGCCTGATTAGTAAACCTTACTTTTTGCCTTAAAACGACTTATTAAAATAAGTGAGTAGTCTCAGCTTTTTTAGTGTTTTGCACTTGCACTTGCACTGTAATTAAAATTGAATGAACTAAAGTGACTCAGTGCTGAGTAAAGATAACACTCATTTCATACTACAAGCAATTTTAAATATATCAGTTAGTTTATTTCCTTTCCATACTTTAATTTTAAACATTTGTGACACTCAAGGTAGGCCAACTTAGGTGACAATAATTGAAAGGTGCACACTGCACGAGAGAATCCTCTTCCATCATGTTAAGAATATCATCCATTGTGTCATGTGGTCGCCCTACACAGACGGGACTTTTCTGACCGAGTGAGTAACTTTACTCATGGTCCAAAAGGGTCTATTACCCAAGGCAGTTATAGGAAAACTCTTCTGATTGAAGGATGATTGTGAAATATCTTGAGTACAATTAAAAACAACTTGTGTGTGAATGTGAGCATGCCTGGGTGTCTGTTTCTATGTCAGCCATGCGATTGACTGGTGACCAGTCCAGGGTGTACCCCACCTCTCCCCTAATGACAGCTGCGACCCCGCGACCCCCAATGGCATAAGCAGTATAGAAACTGATGGATGGATAGTACTTGTACTTGATTATCAAGTAAAGTTAACTTAATTTGTGTGAGTCTGGATAGCTATCGTGGTTTACAGTGTGGTTTTGGTTTACATTTCTGCATAGTAATACCCCTTAATAATAAAGAGATGCAAGGTTGTATGTCACTGTTACTTATTTTCCCAGAAGTTGACAGTTCTAAAAGTACTGCATGATATTCGACCTGCTCTAACACTTCCTAACTATCACAGACCAAAAGAAAAAAAAAAATATAGATTCATCTGTAAATAAAATAACACTGAAATGTTTCCTCTTCTGTTTTTGCGTCTACAAAGTTGCTGAGGGCTTATGATTGCAATTTTAGTAACAGCAGTCCTTCTGTAAAGAGTTTTCATATCTGTGGTGAGATAAGAAAAAAACGCAACTGTCTCTTCTCTTTCAAGATTCTCTTTTATCTTCTCCTTCTTCTGGTTCTGTGACAGGTGCCTGGGGAAGAGAAAACGATGGCCACTTGTAACTGCACTGTAATATTTGTTCAACTGTTTGTTCTGTTTTATTCTAGCTCATTGCAATCTGATAATTTATTCACTTTAAATCCTTATTAGTTCCACCCAGGTGCCTCTTTAATATTCATCCTTCTTATTTTTTCTAAATGCCTTTATATTTAAAAGAAAATCCTTGATTTGTAGTCAAAGGGAGCCAAACAAATGCATCTTCTTAGCCTTGCTTTGCCTTGTGTGTTGTGGCTTATATTCTAAAGGGAGGAGAGGTTCGACTCCAACTCAACATCTTGACTCAGTCACTGATTTCATATTTGTCTGCAAACTGAGTGGCTTCTGGAGACGCTACAGTGCAGCACCCACAGCTCCTGAATTCAACTGCATCTCTCTTTTTCACTCTCTCCTTTCCACTCTCTCACCCTTTCTTTGTGTTTCTGGTGTGAGGCGGCATGCTGACATGCACCTAAAAGGTCTTTGGCAAGCGTGTGAACAGAAAATTGTGCCCAAACCTTTGACCAGAGTCTCCCTAAACAGTGGGGCTCTGCCTGCAACCATGAATAACACTGGATGTGTTTGAGGCTCTCCTGTATATCAGCAACCAGGCATCCTGCATTGGAAACTAAGCTCAGAAATGCAACAGTGCCCCCACTTGGCCGACAAAGGAACCACACCAACAGGATGCAGTCATTCTTGTGGGCAGATGAAATAAACTGGGTTGGAAATTTGTCAGGGGTTGAATTTAGGAGCAAAGTGGCAGGAGATGCTTGAGGTGATTTGTGGGCATTTTTAGACAGCTGTGAAGAGGTTGGCAGTGTTGCAGGGTCTGCAGAACGTTCAGCTTTCTGGCTAACAAGGCGTAGAGGGGGGCCTCATAGGAAATGGAGCCATCCCAGAGGTAAGAGGTGAATGCTGACACTGTGGAAATTGATTCCTGCTTAAAATACCTGTGGCTAGTTGCTGTGGTGAGTATGTGAAACGGGCATAAGACACTGTTGAATCATTTTTGATCTGTACGAGCTAGGGCTGGGCAATATATGTCAGCTTTTTAGGATATATTTACATATTTTCAAACAAGATAATGGGTAAGAAAATATTATTTATGCCAATATACCTGATTTCATATTAAAAAAAAAAAAAATTATAAATTTATTTTGACTTTATCTGGTCACTGGGGTGCCGTGCAAATTGATTTTTTTTTTTTTTTTTTTTTGTAAATAAATAAATATATGCATAAATAAATGACAATTCTAATGCTGAGTCAAAATAATGTCTGCATTTAAAACCATAAAAATGATTGTGCTTAATGACAACATAATCAGTTTGAAATGTTACGTCTATGTAGAAAATTATTTGATTGATCTTATTTTATTCAAGGAGTATTTAAAAGTAAAAAAACAATCAAACAATATTTGTAAAAGTGTCATAACTCAGCAACAAAAACAAGCTTTAAACACACAATACTGAGTAATTTATTATTTTCAATTGTTTGAATTCACACTTCCAAGCCTCACCTCTCACCAGTCTCACCCACTTTTTGAAAGGTTGCACCTGCAATAATGAAATTAAATAATGCTCTCTCTCCCTCTATCTCTCTCTTAAAATGTTACTAAAGATCACAATGCTTGTGTGCATATATTTTGATACTAAGAACATAAAAACATTGCAGATTTTATCTTTCTGAAACACATGGTTTAAGAGTATAAATAAAATTGGCCAACCTCAATGGAAATGTTTTCAGTGTTTTGTTGTAGTTTGTACTAGAGCTGCTCAATTATGACAGAAATCATGGTCATGATTATTTTGATTGATTTTGAGAACACTTAGAATTCGGGTAGCAAATGGTATTACTATATCCCGGTGTGTTAAAAAAAAAGCCACAGTATTTCTATTAAGTGTAAGTGAACCCCCAGCTCAAAGCTAACTCCACCCACTTCAGAAATTTGGAAAGTGCATAAAAAATGGGCAGTTTGGTACTGAGAGGAGGAAGGGGAAAAAGATGGGGTTTTCCAGATGTGGTGGGAGTGACAGTGACGTCCCCTTGCCAGAAAGTGACACAAAGTCCTGCAGCGCTGCTGCCTCAGAGCGATCTTTAGATGTGGAGGATTTTTCCCTTCCAGAGTCTCCTGAAGCAGGCTGTAGTTAGGTGGTGGACTGGAGCGGTCCTGAGCACTACCTGTTTGGGCCGTTGGCTCCAGCACTGGCGTTACTAAAGCGGGAGCTCTGCAGTGCAGGTGCAGGATAGGAGTGGTCTCTGAATCGTAAAGTCACTTGGAGGCGGTAACATTCTATCTTTACATTTGCAGCATAAGAGAGGAGCAATACTGGGCAACACAGGCAGAGAGGCACAGAAAGTGGTGCAGAGAATGTTCTATTCTGATTGTTTCACAGTGGTTAAGCTGTTAATAAGTTGGAAACAACGGGTCTTAACTCAACACGAGGATGCAAGCTTTTTGTAGGCTACTGAAGTGGCATTGCTGAGTGTCTCTGTTCTGTCCTCCAGCAAATCCCCAACTCCTGTAACCTGTTTAATTCACTGGTCAGTAAATACAGGGTACAATATTGCTCAGTTATCATCAAATTAAAATGTTCATGTCAGCATTAATGTTAACCTTGCAAAGCAGATGGATACATCTTTTTCCTTGTTTTTCACTAGCAAATCCATCTTGCATAGGTAATTCCTGTGAGCGGAGGATACACATGTGCATCCTAGGAAATTCACAGTTTGAAGGACTAAGTCCTTGGAAAAATTTCAAGGATCCTCGACATTGGAACAGTCCTCCCACAGCAGTCGATGACGTAGTATCCTTCAAAAACATCCGTTAGAGGATCCCTCCTTGGCATGTTTATGATGGGCCTGTTCGCATCACAGTATAGGAGAGTCCTTCCTCTTGCTCTCCACTGTTGTTTTAAGGAGTTTCCCGAAGTTTGAGTAACGTCTGGTCCTGATATAAACTCTTTTATCCTCATCTTTTATCCGGAGTCCCTGTTTACATGTGACGATGCAGACTGGCACTTTTCGGAGCGGGAATACAGAATTTCCTGTCTGGATTATTTCGCTGCTGACCCGGAGTTCATATTTGTACAGCTTGTTGCTCCAACACCACGCTGTTTGCCTTTGTGTACTTCATCGTCGGACTGCAACCATGGGGATGAGGTGTAATGAGTGGCTGTTCTTTGCCTCTCTAAGTCTTTTACTGTCTTCTCACTATCCTGGGACAAGCTGTCACTGGAACGGATACTCCAGTCCAGCTCTTCCTTTTGTGGATGCAACCCAGCAAGGAACATGCGCATCTGGCTGGGCGCAGATCCCCCCCCCTTTGCCCCTCCCCCTTTTCTTTCCTCCTGACACTGAGGAATTGATCAGTCTGATCAGTGTCATGACTTCGTATGACAATTTTACCTTTAACTCCCATGTTTTTAATGATGATTTTGATCCAAGGAGGAAAAGCTACAATGTGTCCTATTGGAAATCTTTTAAACAAAAATGTCTGATTATTTTATTACTGTTAATGTCAGGTAATGTGCAGCCCAATCCAGGTCCTGACACCTCCAAGGTTTTTAATACACCTGCAGATTTTAAAGAACGTTCTGGCCTTGGTTTTTTGCACCTGAATGTTAGCAGCCTTGTTGCAAAAATGGACATGTTGCACTCCACTGATGCTGATGTAATTGTTCTGTCAGAGACCTGGCTGAGTAAATCTATCACAGATAATGATATTAGTATAAATGGTTATAATGTTTTTAGGACTGACCGCCCCAAAAGAGATGGAGGCGTAGCTATTTATGTTAAGAAAAGGTTTCAAGTTAGTCTGTTGCTCTTCAAATCTGTTGCAAACAGTCTGAGTTTTTAGCCTTGGAGCTTGAAGTTTCCAAATCCCTTTTCTTAACTGTTATTTGCTGCTACAGAACCCCATCAGCTGATGGTCATGCATTATCTTCTATTGTGCAGCTCCTCTCAGAGCATAATGCTAAAGAATTAATAGCACTGGGTGACTTCAACAGGAACTGGTTACAACTAGTATCTGGTGGTTTTAGAGCTCACTGTGACTCACTGAATCTTTTTCAGTTGGTAGATAGTCCTACAAGACCAAACTCCAAAAATCCAGAAAAATCCTCCCTGATTGATTCAATCCTCACAAATGCACCCCATAAATATTCAACTGCCTCTATATATGTAAACGACATCAGTGATCACTGTGTTGTTGGGACAGTAAAGGATACAAAAACACCTAAATCCAGGCCAGGCATCACAATCAAACATGATATGAAGTCCTTTTATGAACAAGATTTTTATCATGATTTATTTCTTTTCAAATGGGAAAGAGTTCATCTTTTTGTTGATGTGGAAGATGCCTGGAACTTCTTTTATGATGGTTTTATCAATATTGTGAACGAGCATGCTCCTTTTAAGAGTTACAGGGTGAAAGGGCAGAACAATGCTTGGTTCTCCCCAGACTTATCAAAGCTCCTCCACAAGCGCAACTTGGCATGAGCTAAAGCTAGAAAATCTGATCAGGACTCTAACTGGTTGGCTTTTAGGCAGCTTCTAATGCATGTACAGTAAAAATTAGAAATGCTAAAGCCAATCTTTTCCTCTCACAAACCACAATAAATCTCAATAAGCACTCTAAATTCTGGAAAACCATAAACTCCTTATCTGAGAACAATAAAGGCTTTGAGCTTCCTCCATGCATAGTGAAAGGCTCACAAAAAATTTCTGACAAGCCTGAGATGCTAGCCTGTTTTAATGAGTATTTTATAGCCTCCAGGGTTTTATTCGAGTCTCTTAACCCTTCTTTTAGTCCTACTAATTTTAATTCAATAACTGATAGTCAGGTCAGTCTAACCACTCTTTTAGCCCTTTTAACTCATTCACTTTCAGCCCGATATTAGTCTCTGAGGTTCATAAAACCCTGAAAATTTTAGACACCTCAAAGTCTGCTGGCCCAGACACACTGGAGCCTTTCTTTTTAAAGTTAGCAGCTGATTTTATTGCACCTCCTTCAGCCTACATTTTTAATCTGTCTCTGGCTACAAACAATATCCCCAAAGTCTGGAAGTCTGCATATGTCCTCCCTCTGCTCAAAGGGGGGACCCCAGTCTTTTAAATTATTACAGACCCATCTCCAAACTTTCTGTTCTGGCCAAGGTTCTGGAGACTCTGGTTAGCAACCAACTGAAGGAGTTTTTAAATACTATACTGTCGCACTTTCAATCTGGTTTTAGAAAGAAACATAGCACAACAACAGCAGCTCTTAAAGTTTTAAACAATTTTATTGGTTTATTGACAATAAGCAGCATTGTGCAGCCCTTTTTGTCGACCTTTCTAAGGCATTTGATACGGTGGACCACTCAATTCTTAAATTAAGATTATTTAAGTCAGGACTGTCTAATCAAACAATAAACTGGTTTAGGAACTACCTTACAGACAGAACCCAATGTGTCCAAGCAGATGGTTGCACCTCTGCCTCTCTTCCTGTAACCAAAGGAGTGCACAGGGCTCGGTTTTAGGGCCACTCCTGTTCATTCTTTATATCAATGGTATTGATCAAAATGTTACTAATGCGGATTTTCATTTTTATGCTGACGACACTGTCATGTATTGCTCAGCACCCACCCCAGACCAAGCTCTTACGCAGTTACAACTTGCTTTTGACTGTGTTCAGCGGAATTGTTATGACTTAAAAATTGTGTTGAATGCCGACAAGACTAAGGTCATGCTGTTTTCAAACTCTAAATCTAAGTCCCTAAACCTGCCTTCAATCTTTACTTCTCAGGGTTCTCAGATTGTGTTTGTTTCGAGCTACAGATATCTTGGTATTTAGATTGATGAGTTCCTGTCTTTTACTCTTCACATTCAGGAGCAGGTAAAAAGGTTGAAACTGAAGCTGGGTTTTTATTTTAGGATCAAATCCTGCCTGTCTTTTGAATCAAAAAAGAAACTTGTTAGTGCCACTTTATGTCAGTGTTGGACTTTGGTGATGTTTTGTACATGCATGCTTCGTCTCAGAGTTTACATGCTCTAGACACCGTTTATCATGGAGCTCTGAGGTTCATAACTAACTTTAAATCCCTCACTCATCACTGTTTGTTGTATGATCGTGTGGGATGGTCTTCATTGTCTATACGTAGACTCAAACACTGGCACATTCTTGTCTACAAGGTTATTCTTGACCTTCTACCCCCCTACCTTCAGACCTACATCAGTCAGAAGAGTGCAGGATCTTATAATCTTCGTTCCCAGGATTTTACTTGCTGTCCGTCCCAAAGGTCAGAACTGAACTGGGAAAAAAAGCATTTAAATTTGCTGCTACCTCAGCCTGGAATGATTTACAAAAAGAGTTGAAACTCAATGAACCGATCTCATTGGACACTTTTAAGAGAAGGTTGAGACTTGGAAGCAGACACTTCTGGATGCAAATGCTTTGACTAATGCTGGCTGTTTCTGGTAAATAGCTGTGGGCTAAATTCTTGTTTGTGCTTTTTTTTTTTGCATATGGACTACATATCATGTATTATGTTGTATGACTGTTTTTATGTATGTCTGAAACTCAGGTCACTGCTGCTGTTTTGGCCAGGACACTCTTGAAAAAGAGATTTGTAATCTCAATGAGGTTTTCTCCTGGTTAAATAACGGTTTAAATAAAAAAATAAATTTAAAAAAACAGCTAATGTCTCTTTGTCATGAAGTCCTGGCCAGCAAACTTTTCTCCCTTCACCTCAGTAAATAAACACAGCATGCGGTCTGATAAATGCTCGTAAATGACACAGCCCCAGCTGGAACAAGTGATCCTGTTAATAGTTATCATGCTGTGATCCCAGAAATTATATGATTAAATGTAGGTGCATGTTGAACATCTCTGAGTCAGCTGTTATTTTATCACAACAAAATGAGGGTAAAATAATCAATCGTGCCTCATAAAGCTTGTTGTGTTGATTTTTAAGGTCATCCAGATTACCAGAGGGTGCAATGAGGAGCCTGTTACAGATCAAGCTGATTTTTATTTACCTGCACAGCCAATTGACTGTTTGGTGTGGGTGTAACTTTGTTCGACCAAGATTTTTTTTTGTTGACTACAGCCCTACAAAAATTGTTCCATTCTTCATTAAGACAACGCTCCGGCTCCAGCTCACACTGTGCTCACGGTAAAGCCGTTTCTGGCCCAAAAACAAATCAAGGTGCTTGATCACCCTCCCCATTCACCTGATCCAACACTGTGTGACTCTTTGCTTTTTCCTAAGATCAAATCTGTGCTGAAAGTTGTGAGTCTGTGGCAGAAGTTAAGAAAAGAACAACGGCTCTGAGACAACTGTCTGAGGAAGACCTACTGCACTGATTTGATCAGTGGAAGCCATGAATGCAGCAGTGTGTTGATGCAGAAGGAGAGGAGACTGAAGGTGAAAGACAATGGAAAATGTTTGTGTTCCAAAAAAATTGCATAAATGCATTAGTCTTGTATTTTAATAGCCATTCCTTGTATAATACATAACATTAGCTTACATGCTAAGAGATAATGCAAGTTATTAACCTGCTGCTTTCATTGATGATGTCAACACAACAGTATCCTCCCATCATGATCAGTTGTTGATCTATAGTGGCATCTCTTTAAAAAACATTAAAAAAAATGCTCATTATTGGGTGACTATAGGATTTCTATTATTATTGCAATGGAATGAACAAGGTTTCAGTAACATTTGCTTTTTAACTAGAATTACGTTCTAGTTATTTGTTATTTTTATAACAGAAAAAAATATCAAGATGTCTATTGTATATTTCAGTTCAACAAAAAACATCAAGATATAATTTTGTTCAATATCCCCACTCGTATCCAGGCCTGTCATGCCTGTTAAATCATTTAGATGCTGTACAAACTTTGAGCTAAAACTTTCCTAATGATTGCATGCAGACCTGCAAACATTCACAAACAAATCTGAAAATGTCAGTGGAAACATGACGTTGATGCTTGATGGCCTTATTTATATTATTTTGTGTTAATTATAATACTTACACTTCTTTCCTACTTGTGTGCGAGACTTTTGAAGGATGACTAAGCTACGGGGCAACTCACCCAGTGAAGAGGAGACATCGCCCTCCTCTAACCATTTGACTCATCTCCTGCTACATTTAGATTAAGGATGCAGGCAACAAGCTGATTAGCTGTATTTACACTGAGTGTTGATGTTAAATTCTGATGTCTTAACTGTGACTGCAAGCAAAAAATGCTGCAGGAATAAGTTCAAATGTATTTTTGCTGTCCTTCTGTCATTCGTGACGTGGCTGATTTGTCATAGTTTAGCATCACTGATTGGGCGATTGAAAAAACACCATTTTCCAAGGCGATAATATCACTAGTAGAAAACTGAATTTGGATAGATCCGATTACTCAAAGGGCAAACAGCCAGATGGATTTTGGAAGACTAAATTCAAGTGATAAGAAAAAAAGGGTTTTTAGCGTTTCCAAAAAGGGGGCAGACAGCCCACTTATTTTTTCTGTTTACTTTATTTATTTGTTTCACATCAGTATTTGGAAGGAAGAGTGGCTGGCTCAGCAGAAAAAGCTCAGATGAAAGCTTTGATCCAGAGTTTGGAACTTGCCCCAGTGGTTCCAGTTTTTGTCCATTTTTAAAGCCATTACAGCATGTTGTAAGTATTAACACAATACCTTTGTAAATTAATTTATTATTGTCAGAAATATCACAGACTACTTTTGAAATTCATTGTTTTTGACTTAACATCTTACTTGGGGTTGCATGTAGAAGTTATCAGAGAAGAAAAAGAAGAGTGGAGCCACAGAGAATATCAGTGACAGCAGGTTTATGCAATGCAAGAGTATAAAGGCTGGCTAAACACTTTTAGGCCCAGTTTGAACAGCTGTTTCACACAATACTTCACACAGTGTGGAGGTGTAGCTGCAAAAAGGACAAGAAAACCAATGTATTGTTGTTTTTTTTTTCATATTTAGTATATCAAATCAGAACATTAATAAGCACAAGTGCTACTTAACTCACCTACACTTAGTTATAAATAAACCACCTCTCAGACTTACACCGTCTGCCATACAGATTGATGTACATATAAAAAAGTACATAAGGAATAACTGGAAATAAAGAAAGATATAAATAGAGGCATTTTACTGTTGTCACGGGATTTATTCCAACATTTCCATGTTGCAAGGCTTCCATCACGGAAAACTCAGTCTTCCGCTTCATCCTCTGACAAATCTAAATCTTTCATAAAAGCCATAAATGGTCCCCACATTTTTGTTAGACAGATCCTGTTTTCCTGTTCTTATACTTGTCAATCTCTTCAGAGGAAGTGTTACAAGCATTTGTCTAACCCAGTTGGTCTCTTTGTTTTTCCCAAACATTGTTCATGTCTATCATTATTTGATCACTTTTAGTAAAGCTGTGATTTTTGGGGTATAATTCTAAAAAAGAATTGCCAAGGATCCATTGGAAACAAGGAAACACGTAGCGGCACATCTGCCATGAATCTTATACCATTTCAAAAGCCTGTTTATTTTCCTTTTCATGGTGCTACATTTGTAAGAAGCATGCATTTGTGGGATGAGCAGCAGAGCTAAGGATGTGGGTTGCACCCATAAAAAATTTCCCAAGTCTTCTCTTCCAATGCCAGACAGCTTTTTCTGCCATTGCCCTTGACCAACAAGCCCATTTGGGATTGTGTGGAGGAACACCATGTTCATCGATGTGTCCAGAGTCTGCCTCTGGCAGTTGGATCGCAGGGTTAAAGTGTGGAGAAGACGCAGAGAACACTATGCTGATTGCTGCACCAATAGAGTAACATCTTTTGGTGGAGGCAGTGTGATGGTGTGGGTTGGTTTTTTTCACTGGGAAAACAAGGCTTGTCAGCATTGGAGGCAATCTCAATGCAGAGAGAGAATGCAAAGGGCGGGGTTTATCAGACTGCCTCCAGAATTTGGGATTGGAGAGGATGGGATGGCCTGCCAGCAGTCCTGACCTCAGGCCAATCGAGCACTTGTGGGATCAGCTTGGGCGTGCTGTTAGTGTCAGAGTGACCGACATAATTACACTGGCTGACTTGTGACAAATGCTGGTTAAGAGTCAAGCATGTCGACACACATGAATGTTGCTCATCAGTCAAGGTCAAGCTTGAATGTGTCTCTTTGGCCTGGGCCATTTCACCCCTGGTAATACCCCCATAGACCGCTGGCAGTTTTTGGGCCTTTGGGGACAATCCACAGCACAACCAGGGGCTCATGGCAACCCTACTACATGTCCAGATGGTACCCAAGGCCATGTTTGCATGTTTAAATCTGATCATTTTTCAACAGATTATTTCCCCGTGCCCCTATACAAGGACATCCAGAGCATGACCAGGGTTGTGTCAGTCCTCCTACCCACTCAATGGTGCCCTCTTATGGCTTACTCCCTACATCTACTCCTTAATTAAGCAGACAGCAGAGAAAATGAAGCGTTTCAGACAGAGGTTAAAATAAGGGTTTTTCAGGATGCCAGCATTGTTGCCAAGTCCGCTTATTTTAAGCGACTTTGGGCTTGTTTTTCCATAAAGTTGCTTATAAATATTGGTAGTCGGGGGTCGCGGTTTTTTTGGGCTTGTTTCTAAAGTGTAGTTGCTTATTTGGGCTTGTTCCTGACTCCATCATAAGTTGTCAAGCAGATATTTAAGATGTGTTATTTAAATGTAGGATAGTTTGTCTTGACTGTTCCCTGTGTCCCTCCCCTTTCCCCATACACACACACAGGAGACAGCAGAGTTTTTTCCCATCTGCATCCTGCTTCTAGGGGGTTTGCTTTTCCACCACAGCCGAGCTACCCATTTGAGGGCGCGTCTAGAGCTGATGACACAGTGTTTGAAGCCCTCCTCGATCTCTCTTCACTGTCTGATCTGAATGACTTTACATCGTTTTAAAGCAAAAATCAAACTGTACACCGACAGCGCTGCAAGCTGCTCTTTTAACTTTCTCTCCTTTTCCCTCTCTCCCCGCCTCTCTTTTCCTCTCTCTTGCAATCCGTGTTAAATAAACAAACAATAATTCATGCTCATCGTCAAAAGGAGAGAATTTTCCTGCTTACAAGTTAAAGAACAGTCTCCTTATTATTGATTTGTGGGTCTCTAAAGAGCAGTAAATGAATGCAATCATATTTTTGGAATGGGCAGTAAGAATGGCATGCTTTAATAGCACCAGTTAATGAATTATAGACATGGGCGAAATGTTTCAAACATCTCCAGCATTTTATTTTTTTAAAAGTCTAAAATTGTCCATAAGAAGGGGACAGGGTCAAACTTTGGTTATTAGTAGGTGCAGACATAGGTGTATTCCTGGTCCTTCCTGATTTCACTCGTCAGATTAAGAATCCGTGCACAACTATCTGACCATAGTACGAGCATAAAAATCTCAAGAAATGGTCTTGTGTCATAAATATTTAAGTCATAGAGTGAATGCTGACACCGCTGTAACAGAACTATGGACAGCTGGAGCAGAGGTAGGGATAAAACGTTTCTCTGTCTCTCTAATTGGCTCTGACCCTGATGGCAATGAGTACTAGCCAATCAGAGGCAGAGCAGGGGAATCTGTTATTTTTCTTTTAAGGAAAACGTCAGTGACATTTAAATGAAAAGTGCGACTGATGGTGGACTGTAGGAGAGGTTTTATTGAGCAACAATGCCCGGGACAAAGTGTAAAGTCCTGTAACTGAAAGAAAAAAGGAAGATGAGTTCATAAAAGCAGTAATGAAGAATATGTGAATACAGGATGATATTTATTTGTGTGTGCAAATTTTAATTATCAGAGGTTTACCATGTATATAATGTGCTTGGTACATCAGTCTGTATTTGATATCCCATCTGTTTTCTGTTGTTAAATAATGTGAAAAGGGGGTTTAACTACCTCATGTGGTCATTGTCCTGAAGCTCAGGGGGGAGAAAAATTAACTGTACCATGGGTACAGTTTTGCAAAATCGCGCACAGTTTACCAATGTGTCCACATGGATTTAAATTGGCAGTCTGTACCCACAGTTTACAATCTGTCCCCACGGATTTTTCTCTCCCCAGAACTTAGGGGGGCTCTGTAGCAAAAGTCGCTTGTTTTGGGCTTGTTTTCACAGGCCTGGTTGCTTATATGTCTTGCGAGATCTGGCAACACTGGACGCCAGTGTGAGAAACAGGAGGAGTTTTTTGAGCTGTAAACCATGTGAAGCTACTACGTGGGTATCAGAGAGATGGCATAAAGCTTTGAAAAAAAGGCAAAATACCCCCACCTTAATTATTTGTGTGTCAGCTAGTGGAGTGAAAGCTAATCTAGGACCGTTCAGATCACCCGTCCCTCTGCCCCCACTTCCAGCTTTAACACCTGCTCAAGCCACGTTTGATCTGAGGATCCTTTTGATATTAAAGATCATGGTAAATAAATGTACTGCTGCTTTAAAGCTTTGCAGTGTCTCAGAAAGATGAGCGTGCGGTTTAATTGGTGCATCTGTGTGAAGACTCCTGCACAGAGACGGCTCATGATGTGTTAAAATTTGACACTCATTCTAACACTGCTCGCCATTTCTCCATCTTGTCTGACACACACGTGCTGCAACAGGAAGAGAAGATACACACACCACCGCTAAATGAACGAGATCATCGCTGTGTCCATCACTGTCAAAGATTATGAGAAAAACACCACAGATTGCTTTAAAATACATTTAGTACACTATAGCTGAAGTGGTTTTGACAAGTACACTGCTGTCTAGTGTTTGTAGCTAATCAGGGGTGAGAATGAGTAAGGCTGACAACTCCTCATTGAAATGATGCATTTTTATATAGTTCAGTCTTAAGATATTTGTGGATATGACAGTGAAAATGTGTGGAGATTTGATCAGAAGTGCTGTTAAAACACACAGTTTGAGTCATGGCTAGACAAGAGATAAACCATAAATAAACTAAAAATAAAATTCACCAGGATCAGTATCTGAAACATTTTTAAAAAAACATCTGCATAGCTTTGTATTTTCCAGTTTCCAGTAATATATTTTGTTATTAGGGTGTAAAGTCTCGCCTCGTGAGCTAGTTGTCTCTAGTGATGGGAAGTTCGGCTCTTTTCAGAAAGCCAGCTCTTTTGGCTCGGCTCCCAAAGAAGAGCCGGCTCTTTTGACTCCCGAACGGCTCTTTATTTAGGATCTTTTATGTCTTTCCTCTGCTTTTATGTCTTTCCTCTTAATGTGTTTACTTCTCCAGTCTTTGTGACTTCTTTGATTTTACTGTGCAGCACTTTGGTAACTTTGATTAATTTTAAAATGTGCTATATAAATAAAGTGGATTGGATTGGATCTTTTGTAGCCCTATATTTTACCTTAATTTCACAAAAAGTAATGGTTAGTGTGTTGAAAACCCTTTTGCATTCAGTGTTTTTATGAGAAGCCTTATAATTGCCTAATTTCGTGCATTTATTCTGTTACAAACCCATTCTTAGGTTTAGCAATCAAATCCCACTGGTTAGGGTTAGAATTAATGCCGAGTGGATGTAGACGCATGTTTGCACATGCACAGTACAAATTGGGTTTCAGGGACAGATCGAGTAGCGACACCCCCCTCTCCATTTTCACATAATGGTATAATCCTTTATCCTCACATGTGATTGGCCACATGGCCGCTATGCATTAACCAGTGTTAATGATTAATATTATAATAAAGACTATACCCTATTAAAATAAAAACCAGCAGCAATCATCATGAGCACAGCACTAATATAGTCCCATTACTGTGTGGGCACAAACCTTCCTTTAGGGGGCAGGAATGTCAAGCAGAGCAGACTCATGTTGACAGTCCTCTGCCAAAGCTGTACTGGGGTTGGAAAGGGTTAGAAGGAGGAGTAGGGTATATATGGCCGCCTTCATTGATACCCCCACCCCTACCCTCCATGCCACTCAGTGATAAACTAAAACCAGTTTGATTTTCCTCAGCTAATCAGTGGAGATCAATCAATGCCAAAAAAGTGACATCACAGCATCTGACCAATTAGCAATGGCCCAGAACATCTCCAACTTCCTGTGTCCTCAATAACTGATTTTTACATCTCTTTCAGTCCCACGCCAACAACTCTAACATCGTAACTAACCATGGTAAACTCACACTATACAGGTGAACATGCTAAATGTTGATGTCTATTTGAAGACTTAGGCCAAATTCATCTAGCAAGCCACAGTAAAGGTATTTTCCTGACAAATAACACATTATAATGGAGTATAATATCACTCTGAAGAGCTAGATGTTGCCACAGCTTTGTAGAACAATCAACAGTGATCAAGTGGAAAAATTAGCTAACAAACTAATTTTCAAGGTATAACTAGTAAAATAAGTGTATTTTTGGTCAGTTACAACATTTTTTACTTACATAGCATTTGTCAGTTTTTTGTTGCAGTTTGTTGCAGCTTTAAAACTGCAAAAGTTCATTTATGCATTGAATATTTCAACATGCAGTACTTGGATGAACTTGATTTTCAACATGATAAAAATGTAAGAGACAAAAGTAAAGAAAAAAAAACTTGGGATGACCACCCATATTATTGTAGAATTTAAATGTTGAATTTCCAAGTATGCAATTGAGTGTGATATTAAGGGTTGATCATCAACATTGGGAAAAGTTAGTATGAGAACCTCTTTTTTTCTTGCTAACTGGATTTGTTGTTTACCTTCAAGATGATCCTGTCTGGCATCTTACTTACCCCTCACTTACTGTACTTTTTCTCTGTTGTGATTTGGTGAGTTATTTATGTCTGCAGGCAAGAAGGGTTGCTTTTCCATTGTGCATGATGAATGAATTGAGCGTGACTCTCATACAAAGAAAGGACCAGATCATAAATGTACCTGTGCACCAATTTGTATGTTGTCCATGTTCACTGCAGATCTAGAAAACGTTGCATCCTCACAGCACTGAGATACGTATGGAGCACATTTATAAATAGGACAACGTCTGAGAATCAATCAGTGATATATTAGTTCTGTCTTCCTCGCTGCCTCAAAAGTAAAAAAGAAAAAACAGATGAATGGAAACACTGGACATGTACCCACTCCTATAAATAAATAACTACTTTGCATAAAATCTTTGGTACAGTACACATTGTTTTCCCCTGAATACTGAGTGACCTCCAAAGTTCACCCTTGCCAACTCTCAGTGTCTGTCTGAATATGTTTAGAATATTTCCCCCATGCGATTTGACAGATAGGAAACAAACAACAGCCCCCAGGAGGAGCTTCCCATATGAGCGGTAGCTGTTTGGGTAAACATGCAATGTCACTCTCTCTCTCTCCCTCTCTCTCTCTCTCCAGCTCTCATTCACACCTAATCACACAGACACACAATTCCCATGTGTACATCACCAGAGGTAGTTTCAATCTTCATCATTTCTGGACCACATCTCTTCATCTGTGTTCCTCTCACACACACCATCTCTCTTCCTGTCTTTCTCCAACTCTTTCTGCCACCCATCTGACCCCCTACACTCCCCCACCCCCCTTATTTTCTTGTTGCTGTTTGGTGTGCCTCAGCTAAGCCTTTAGACACACAGCCCTCTGCTCTCTTTGATAATCTTACACCGTGTCTTCCTCGCCTCCAATTCCCCTCCAGCGCTGGGTTTCTGCCTGGTTGCTGCCTGCCCCAGCTGGCTCCTGACAGACTAAATGACTGACTGATTGGTTCATTTATAAACATACGGAAGGGGCTGCCTTCTCTAAATTGACAGGAAATGATTTTGAGTGATGTCAGCCTACTTAGAGCCACAATTATGCTATGACCATCATTTCAGTCTAATCACAGCAGCCAGGGACACAGGTGAATGAATGATGAAGCTGATGGGAAGCCAAAGTGATGACTCAACACATGAAATAATGAAAAGTAAACAAAATCAAGTGACTTTATCAGTTTAAAAGGTGGTGATTTGAGCCAAGATTAAGACGTAACAAATGCTTCCTATGTAGAAAAGGCTGCCTGCAGCTGCATCATAGAAGAAAAAAGCAGCCATTGACCAGAAATGACCCGAGCCCTGGAGAGCCACTGCAGTGTTAACAGAATAGCACACACTGATTCGTTCTCTTGTGCTCAAAGTATGCGCTGTTGTTTTTGATACAGCAGTTGAACTGTGGCCCAGGCCGGCGAGAGATAAAGCAGCTCTGCTGCTGAGGAAAGGCTGGCTGCAGAGTTTATCCTGTGAGGAGCGTGATGGACTGCTGCACTGATGAGAGGAACTAGGTTGTAAATTTGGAATAACTCGCTGGCAGCTCAGTGTTTTGGCTTGCAAATGCAGCTTGAGGGAGCATTTCTTCAGGTGTAGCACACAAGGTGCCACTCGCTAGAGATGTCAAAGAAACCATTTTACAGAACCTGTTAGAGCTGAGTCATCAGAGAGCCTGAGAGACTAAACATGACTAGATTCACAGCTAAATGTATGCGGAAAAGACAAACAACACTATGTAGAAGCAACAAAAATTAAAAAGACTTTCTGAACCGCATCCACAAGCTTTTAAGTTTAAACTTCCATCATGCTGAAATTGTGTGTAACCTTTTGGCCTCTATAATTTCAAATAGCTGGATTTCAGGATGAATTTTTGTCTGAGTCAAGCTTTTAGAAATGAGTCTGCACATCTGCACATCAACCAGGGCCTGCAGACCAGCTGTAGAGCTGATCTGGAAGCTATGAGGCAGATGGAATTCTAGTCTGATTTTGAGCTTTTTGGCAAGCAGGATAGAAAAGGCTGGCTTCGAAGCTGAATTGCAGTAATTAGGCCCAGAAAAGAAGCAATCAAAGTTATTAAGACAAGGGAAAATGAAAACGTAACTACCTGGTGACATTGGAAAAAGGTTAACTTAATCGGATGCTTTAAAGGCCTTGTGGGACATAACAGATTTTCAGAGTAATAAAACAATGCCAGAGAGAAAGCATGATGGGTTCTTTAGGCAGTAACAGTTTCATCACAGCAATATATGGCTTTATTGATTTACCCTTTTCTTTAGTAGCATCTGTTTATCACTGAGCCATAATCCTGTGTATCCCTGATGGGGATATATTCACGAGCTTCACTTTTTCCATATGCAACTTTTAGTTATGCAAGCATGAGCTGTGACACTTAGTGCTATTAAAAAATAGATTCACTGAAAACGTTTTTTTTTTTTTTTTGTCTTCAAAGAGCGATCAAAGCATGTTTAATATGTAAGAATGAATCAGTGCAGAATGATGAAACAGGCTGCAAACAAACAGGAAAGCACATCCAAGACCATATTTTGCTTATGGAGCACATTATTCCTGCAATTTCAAATCCTGCATTGCTGTGAGAGCTTGCAGTCAGATTGAGTTGCCAAAGTACTCCAATTATCAGACTGGTGTTTCTGCAATCCACTGCATCTATTGATGCAGCAGTCACCCATTTCACTTTAACAACCATCCTGTCAGTTCAAAGTCTATGGCAAAAACATCAACGTATGAAAAAATCTCAAGGACAATCAATAATCAAGTTGCCGTACCTTTCTCAGACACAACAGCAGAAGAGGCTAAATTGGTCGACCGGGGTATATGATGAACCATTTTCCAGCCCAATTGGACTTCAGTGGCCATCAGAAAAAGCTCTTACTCCGCATCAGGTAATGGTGAGCTGCTCTCCAAAGCAATATTAGATGTCATTCAGCAAGGCTGCCGTGGGGACAGCAATTACCCTTGTGCTAATGTCTGCCTGCCCACTCCTCCCTCTGCCCACTGTCTCCATGATTTCTGCAACTCGCTCCGACTGGCCACTGTGTTTACAGTGGAGACCTCATCAGACACAGATCCTCGAGATTAGATCAGAACTCTGACCTGCACATCTGAGCGGGCTCAGCCTCTAGCTAATGGCTACAGCTGGCTAGAGATCAGAGGGGCAAAAACACATGCACAGACATAAAGCTGCTACAGGTACAAACTTTTAAGGACATGGACCCAGATCATAACAATATGATGTGTTTAAAGATGCACAAAGAGATGGATATGCACATACTTTTATGGTAACAAGTAGAGTAATGGGTGTCTTTTTAAAGTCATTACCGCCGTTATGATTGCAGAGAATTTAAAGCACTTCTTACTTGTTACTTTTACAGCCGACTACTCACTGATCAGGGTTAGTAAATGATGTGATGCGATAGTAAGCACAGTAGCATCATTGGAGAAACAATATGTGCTTGCTGCAAAGACACACACACCGCCACAAGCAAACACACATACACACCATGACTGAGCACTCCAGCGTGAGCTTCCTGTCTGTAAAATACCAGCATTACTTTACCTCCTCGAGATAAGGAAAATAAAAGAAAACAGAACTTTGCCCACCACCAAGAACAGTAATTCTAACCTCATGAAGCACTGAGCTAAACGGCACGTCTAAACGAGTATGCAGAGAGCCCGGCGCTACAAACACCGATAACCATGCAGACCAAGGAGGAGCCACTCCAAACAAACTAGCTGCACAGTGTCTCACCAAGTAAGCACTAAACTTTGCTTTGTTGGATCTTAAGAAGGTTCCAAAATGCAAAATGAAGAAATGTGAGTGAGACAAAAAAAAAAAAAAAAATTAAGCAATTTATTGAAAACAATCAAACTGAAATAGGCTGTTCGTCAGCTGATCAAAACTTTATGACCATAGCTATAAAAAAAAAAATTGAAACCCTCCTCAAAACAGAAATAAAGGTTTCAAAAAAGGACTCAGTAATGAGCAGCTCCACTGTTCTTGTTGATCATTTCAAAAATTTATTTGGGAATGCTTGATGCGAGTGTTTCCAGGAGGCTACTGGGAACGTTGCTCCAAGTGGTGAAGAAGGCTTCACGAAGGGCATCAACTGTCTGGAACTGATGTCCATTTTTGTAAACTTCCCTTGCCCCCCATCCCCAAATGTTCTCAGTTGGATTTAGGGGAACATGCAGGATGGTCCAAAAGAGTGACATTATTCTCCTGGAAGAAGTCCTTTGTCAGGCGGGCATTGTGAACTGCAGCATTGTCCTGTTGAAAAACCCAGTCATTACGACACAGACGAGGGCCCTCAGTCATGAGGGATGCCCGCTGCAACATCTACACATAGCCAGCCACGTTTGTCACCCCTGCACAACCTGAAGGTCCATTGTTTCAATGAAGGAAAAAGCACCCCAGATCATGATGGCGCCCCCCTCCACTGTGCCACGTAAAAAACATCTCAAGTGGGATCTCCTTGTCATGCCAGTAACGTTGGAAGCCATCAGGACCGTCAAGGTTACGTTTTTTCTCGTCAGAGAAAACCACTTTCTTCCACCTTTCAATGTCCTGTTTGGTGCTCCCTTGCAAAGTCTAAACGGACAATTTTGTGGCTTTGAAGGAGACGAGGCCTTAAAAGATGTTTTTGATTTTTAAGCCCTTCCCTCACAGATGCTGTCTGGTGGTTACTGGGCTGCAGTCAGCACCAGTAACGGCCTTAATATGGATCGAGGATCGTCCCATGTCTTTACAGACAGCCAATCGGATCCTCTGGCTCAGCGCCGGTGAAATTTTTTTGGGTCTATCACTTGACTTTTTTGTTCCATAACCCTCAGGATCTTTTAAGAAATTCAAAATGACTGTCTTACTGCATCCAACCTCAGCAGTGATGGCAAGTTGTAAGAGTCCTTGCTTATGCAGCTCAACAATCTGACCACATTCAAAGACAGAAAGTTTTTTTGCCTTTGCCATCAGGAAGTCATGACAGTGTCAATACCTGACAGAAAATGACAATGAATCCACATTTTGTGCAGATTTTGGCTATTAAGGGCTGTGGTTTTAAACTTTTGATTAGCTGATGAACAGCCTATTTCAGTTTAATTGTTGTTTTCAACAAATTGCTTACTAATTGTTTTGTTTTGTTTTTTGTATTTTCTTCCTCACTCCCATTTCTTCTTTTTGCATTTTGAAACTCTATTTAGAACCTTCCTTAAGATCCAACAGTGCAAAATGCAAATTCTTGCAACTTTTCAACTGGTTTTAAAATTCTGATCAGGAGTTTATGTTGTTGAAGGCATGCTTCTGATATTACCTGTAGAGTCTGCCACCTTCAGAGAAATAATGAGCAAAGTATACTAATGAGACAAGACATAGAACCACTTTGCAGAAAGAAATCTAGTGAGCAGCTGTGATTTAATTTGTGCTCAGTCAATACTTCTTAAACAGTGTACAAATGCTTGACTTGAAAACATTTTTGACTTGTAATAATCAATGTCCATAATTGGTACTTAGTATAATGTGGGTTAAGCCAAATACAGACTGCATCGGATATATCCTTAAAATCCTAAATCTTAAAAAAAAAAAAAAAAAAGAAAAGAAAAGAAAAAACAGTAAAAAAAAAATCAACACAAAATTCTTTGAGCTACTAATTGCATACTATAAGGTAGTCTGTTGCCATAAAAAGACCATGATTGCTTATTTTTAAGTCTAAATATCTGCATGTTGCATTTCTTTAAAACATTCTCATGCAGTTTCTTTTCAAATAATTCTAGTCACTAAATCAAAAGGATCCCTCAGGATTTTTAGATCACCACCAGCTGTTAAGGTTCTTGTGAGAGTCTGTATCATCTATCTGTTTGCCCTACAAAAAACATAGTGTTGTTTGTGCAGAGTTTACATCAGGGCTAACAGACTATCATAGTGCAACTAATTGATGTTCGCAGTGTTACACATAAACAAAAATATCATACTGAGTGGGTGCACTGTGCGTCACATACGGAGAGGACGCTGGGGAAATCAGCTGCTATAGCTTGTTTGGCTGAGACAAAGCTTATGGGCTAAACACTTCCTTGCCAGTGAGAACCAATACAGTATCTGCTGTGGCTTAGGCATCCTGAGCACAAAGACGCAGCAGATTGGATGGAGACATGGAGAATAATTGCACTGTTTCTTCAGAGACAATAGAATCAATTTTTATTCACACCATCAGTGCATGAAGTTCATGTATGGATACAGACATGTGTGTAACTAAGAATATTACCCAGGATCCCTCACTTCTTGCTTCCCTTTTCTTGTGATTCACACTTGTAGCAGCCATTCAGGCTTTTTGAATCTCAGCCTAAATCACATGGGTCCCTGCCAGAGTCAAAACTGAGACCCCAGTTTCACCTGCAGAGTCTATGACTGAGAATCGCCACTTTTGTTCAAAACTAACAGTGGTTTGAACACACTATAGAAGGCTCCATTACTGTCATGGGCCCACATAAAAGGATAAAAGAAAGAAAGAACATGTGCCACAGTTTGCTTTGTATAGGATGAATCCTCGTCAGCAAGGAGAGGGATTACTTCCCAGCAGGAGGCCGGGCCTCATTCATCTCCCACAGGCATATCTGAAGCTATAAATATAGAGATGCACTAACGGAATTTCTTCATCATAGAAGGAAGAGGTAGCAGGTGTGTAAAAATTTGGAATTGACCCATTCGAATATTTTAAAGGAATTTATTTCAATTAGTTTGCCGAGCTACAGAGAAACCCAGTTTATAAGGGTTTAAGAAAAGGCATCAAAGAGCTTCACATATTGTTAAAGCGTAGTGCCAGACATGAAAAATTCCTTTGGCTGTACATACATCTCAAAATCTACTCATATAGTGGGGATTAAAACTTGCATATGTTCAGAATTTAATAATTAGTGAGGGTGATGTCAAACTAAAATGAGGAATGAGGAAGAAAGTTTTATATGATCAGGGGACATTAAGCAGAGGTATTTAAAGGATTCATAAGAATACAAACAGAGAAACACTGGGTTGGATAATGTTTGGTTATATTACAATGAAGATAGACACATTTTTTTCAGTTTTTAGATAGAAGACTAAGGTAGACTAAGTGTCATATCTTTTTTTTCTGTGGTGTATTATGAAAAATACAGGTCAATAACTGCAGTGACTTTCACTGGCTTGGAAATGGGCAATTAGCATCTAAATGTTGTGATCATTATGTCATTATTTGGGCTTAAGATCTATTTTTTCTGCTCTACGTAAGGAAAATATTTGATGTGCATCAGCACAATTTTGGTGCAAATGTTAAATTTTGTGATAATGATATTAGGCTAATAAATAAACTAGGGCTGTCATATTTAAACATTTTTGAAAGATCATGAAGTGGCGCAGTAGTGATGAAGTACAAGCGAGCAGAAATGGATAAAGGACAGAGACTTTTGAATTGCAAGTTCAGCTTTAAGATTATGCAAAATAAAATCTGATGATTATTGAGGTGTCTGATGGAGGATCAGCCCCTGCAGAGCGTGGACATATCTGTTTTACCTCTGTGACCTCGTAGTGAGGACGGGTGCATTATTCTGTTTTTACAAACAGAGCTGGTCTGCTAAATTGAAGCTCTTTATCAGATGGCCGTCTATGTTAACTCAAAGGTTTATAGTCTGATCACAGATGGCTCTCCGTCTTCTTTGTCTTCATGTCTTTTCATTGATAAATCTGTTAAGTTGGTGCGCTAGGTTTAAGAGTTTAAGAGTAACCATAGCAACCTGAGGTGGTTATATTTTCTGAGCAGGGAGTACAGCGTTGCCAGCCTTAGCCTGCGGACTATTTAACTGACATAAATATAATGACAGACTCCAAGTATAAGACCAGTAACGCAACATGGTCTTATCTTCTATATCCGACAAATAACATTACAATGAAACACCCCTGACCTAATGTGCCTACAATAATCCTTACGTAATCTTACATGTGCCTGAAAACAGTTGTTACAATGGAACAATCTAAAGCCACAGAGCACAGCTGTCTGGTCTCCAGTCACCTTTTAGGCTGAGGACCGCAGGCTTCCCAACTTCATTGATGAGCGCTTCATTCATTTATTGGCTGTTCAGGTGTAGAGGCTGCACACAGATCAGCTGCTGCAGTGCACGTGGACTGGATCAGCATAGGCCTGAAAAAACTAACAGACATGCTCACTCAAGTGCTCCCACACAAACAGATCTCTCCAATAAGGACATGAAAGGCACAGAGGAGAAGAGGCAGTAGCCAAAACACGCTTCATTTAATCTGGTAAAGATAAAACAGAAGAGAGCAGCATTTTATCAAATTACCGCATTTATGATTTCTTTTGATTGGTGGTTCGACTTTTTTTTTTTTTAAGTCAACAAAGTTTGTCTCTTTTTGAATGTTTTAAGATGAACTTTAAAAAAAACAAAGTTAAATCTGAAACACAGACATGTGACAGTGAAGCCCTTCATACCATTTTAATGGTGTCTAATGAGGATACCATACCATTAACTTCAATCTTCTTCAGCCCCAGGACCAGGACTGTCCAAAGCAACACATGTACAAAAGATTATGATCAGTACTGCAAAAAAACAGAACATTGTCATAAACTTATTCAAATTGCATGAGTTGAGATTTAAAGTGTTGTGTTGTGCCTGTAATAAAACAAAAGGCATGCACACAAACCGCACTTAACAAGGCTTGCAGCTTTCAGACTAAAATTTCTTCACTCTCTTTAAGATGCTACCCACAGGCTACATAGATGGCCATCCTCAACTCACAAGATGCACAACAACAACACACAGAACAACAAGCAAAACTATACTAACACAAGGTGCATCCAAACTTTAAATGCAACAGAGAGCAAGGCTGGCAGTTCTCATGCTGACAAGATCATTGGGCCCAGATGATCTCAGTCAGGCTTAATAGACAGCCATCTCTGACTCACACAAAAGTAAACTAACAGAAGTACCACTAAAATTTGAATGCCACTAAAAGCTTGAAACCTTCAGACTAAAATATAACAAGATTAGATTTGCATATGTATGGCTTTTACCTAAAAGAATAGACAAAAGTAATGAGTGAGAGAGACATGCTGAAGTTGTAAAGGTGTCCCCCATTAAGCTAGCCAGTGCTAACTTATTTTAACCCATTCAACTAATCTATTATTTTAATAAACAATTGAAAATCAGTGTTTTATTTTTAACATTAAATTGATGTCTATTCTTATGTGAATATGTTGCCTTAAAGCATGAAACTGGTCAAAATGATCTGTAAATCAGACCAGGAAAGAGTTGGATCTTCTATAATGGACTTATAAGAGCTCTAGTATTCCTAACAGTAAGGTGTGAGACTTTCTCTGTGATGTGCCGTTAAATTTGTGCAGGTAGAGGTCCTTCAGGAGACCTTACTGTAATCAGGCTGATGATTACTTGTAATGCTATTTGGGGATGGAGAGGTGATGCCATGGCGCCGCCATGTGGATGTAGCATATGTTTTAGATGTCGCCAGCAATTCCTGGTGGGTGCTCAAGGGAGTTAAATGCCTGCTCAGGAGTTTTGAAAATTAGAGGGAACATTGGTGCTGACCATCATAACCTTAAAACTATAAAAAAAAATCTGACAGCTGATAAAACAAACAAATGTGGTCTTCTAAATATCAGATCTCTGGCATCTAAATCTTTATTAGTAAATGATCTACTATCAGAGAATCCTGAATTTCAATTAATCTACTCCTCCGAGTCATATACCATGAAACACTGGTTGTGGAGGTAGGGTTGCTGCTATTTTTAATTCCAGTCTCTTAATCCACCCCAAACCAAGGCTGAATGATGCTTTATTATAAAGCCTTGTTCTATATTTTCTCATCAAGTTTCAAAATCCTGTCAGACAGTTTTGTTTGTTATTGGTTACGACCCTTATACTTAGCTTTCTGTGAAATCTCTGAATCTCTTTTATTTTAGTACTAAGCACCAATGAAATAGTGATTGTGGGACACTTCAACATCCATGTGAATGTAAAAAACGAAAAATAATTTTGCTTTCATGCCATTATTTGACTCATTGGCTGGTCTTTACTATAATAGGGTATAGAATAGTCTTAAAGTCTCTGTAAAGTAAAACCCAAACTTTGCATCTTATAACACTAGATATGTTGCTGTAAACATGTTGTAAAAAATAAGATCTTAACGTGTCTGAATTCTGGATTTAGGCCATTAAAAAGTTTTACACCTCTGTCCTAGCTTGGTTTAATTTGAGCAGGGCAAATATAGGAGCCCATGACATCACCATCATGAGGAATTACCCCGGCCTCCAACACTACAATGATATAAAATAACTAAGCAGTTCATCTCAGTACAGTCTGTTGTTAGCTGATGCCACTGCCTTTATTAAAAGTCAACAGCAACGTGCTGTTTTTGTTCATTGTGAGATAAATTTCCCAAATCTTTCAGCCACAGTGGCCTATGAGTCATTAAAAGTATCATAACGGAGAGATTTGTACCAGAAAACAGTAAATCTAATCCCCAACTTCTGCCTCTCTGCTCTGGCACGAAGCCAGGATGCTGGTGTCTGATCAGAAGCATTTTTCAAATTTGAGAGGATCGTATTTCTCGTGTGTGGGCGTGGCTTCTGCTCATTAACAGAGCTGCATCATTTTTCAGGATTTTGAAGCTAAATTTTAAAAACTTAAAGATTCTTTTCATGACTGAAATTTGGCATGGTGGTTCATAACACAGTGGCCTGTCATACAACAAACCTAAATAAAGATTTTGTTCACTTTACAGGGAGTTTGATGATTAACACTGGTCTATTATAATAGGCCACAATAGAGTCTCTCCTTTTTGTAAAGTGTCTTGAGATAACTTCAGTCATGAACCGGTGCTATCCAAACAAGAAAAGATGAGAAAAAGACCAGATAATGAAATCCCAGCTGCATTACAACCATAGAGAAATCTTATCATGGTAATAACTTAAACAGGTAGCCATTTCATTCCCAGTTATGCATAAGTTCATCAGCATAAAGAGTTCAGCTCAACTTTTATTATGTGAACTTTGTCTTTGTTTGAACTTTGTCACCTGAAAACTTTGTTTATGAAACTGAGAGGAAAAGCTGCTCTGCTGTCTTTGCTCTCATTTCTTATGTTTTCCACCAAGAAGCAATTCATCACCTTGTTGTTGTGAAAGTGATTAAGAGGTGAGGAAAGGTGTTGTACTGTGCTTTACTGTGCTGCAACTGTCATTCACAGTTCAGAGGTAATTTAGCTAATATTCTTGTACAAAAACCCAGAAAAAGAGCTGAGCCATATACCTGCCTATGCCCTCAAGTCTGCTTGTGACTTCATCCCTACTTATCAGTCATCACCCACTTTCAAATTACTGAACTGTCTGAGAGTGTTTTCTCCACTTCTCCGTACAGCTGTGCGTCGGCTAAATGATAGCTTTGTTCGCTTCATTTCCCCTGTTGCGTATATCTTTGAGCTGGGAACCACAGGTGCCCTTTCAAGTAATCCATTTCCTCATCCTGTATTTGCATACATGCATAATTCATGACAAAATGGCATCCCAAAGAGAGGGTCCAATGAGAGAGCACTATTTTTAGTATGCACCTGGCATCAGTGCCGCCCATCCTGATACCTCAGGTTCAATTACAAAGGTGTGGTGCTGTAGTGAGGATGAAGAGCTGAGGTGTGTGGGCTAAGAAAGGATGTGTTAAAAAAAAAAAAAAAAAAAAAAACTCCACCAGGCTGTTTCCCCAGTGCCAAAAAAGTTTCCTGTCAGTGCAATCAGGCAAATGAAAACATTAACAGGCTTCTGAACAAGACATCAATCAGTAAAGACAGCAGAGTGAGAATAAAGGCTGCCTTCATCATACTAGTATATCAAGAGAGAAGAAATGCAGAACATTTTACTCTCCCACACAAAAGAAAAGAAAAATACCGAAGAGAAGAATTTCTTCTATTTTTCATTTTGACAAGTCTTATCTCTAAGATGTTTGTCCGTCTGTGTTTGTCTGTCTCCCCGTGCGTGCTCTCCCTGACACAGTCCCCCTCTGTTCAAATCAATTACAGTTAGTTCAGTAGGCTCTGCAGGCATGGCAAGATTAAATTGTCAAACTAAACAGCAACAATAACAGTAAACATCTGAAAATCTTAAGGCTGATTTCCACAGTTTGCAGTTTATAGATTGTATCAAGTGTAAATATAATAAAGTCTATTCAAAGATAAGTCAGGCTCACAAAGCAGTGACTTGTTGTCCTATCTCTGCCTCCATCAATGTTTGTTTCTCTCTGTGTTATTGCACTGACATGTAAATACTCTCACCCTTATTCATTCAGTGGGTGGAATTTAAATGAATGCAGAAATATCCTAACTGTACAGCAGCACACACGACATTACCCAGAGAAGAGGCAAAGGCCTATTAATCCCCCCTGTTTCAGTTTGTAGGACATGAGTCATTTGTTAAAGAAGTGGGACAGCTTTCTTCTGATGATATTATCTCAAGATGAGTCTGTTTTGTCTACCTGGTCTGCAGGCCACAGATTTCTCTCCAGCTGGATGGATAAAACTTCCTGACAAAGTTTAATGTTACTGGTAATCAAATCTAAATTGAACACATTGTATATGATTTCATTTGGTTATGCTGTATTTCCATGCACTCTGAATAACCTAGTGCATAAATGTTTATGCAGGCGCCTGTATAGGCGACGGTAAGTCTGTTGCAGTATGAGGACAGACTCAGATTGCTATCTCTATGATGGATTGCCAAGTGCATCTGCTTTAAAATACTATTAGGACATAGTCCCCAGCTTGCTAAAGGGTGCTCACTAATGTATTACTCCTTTTGGGACTGAGTTTGTGTCTGCTCCAGTTTTTAAAAGTTTGGAACAAACAGAACAACAAACCACAGCACAGGTTTCTTTGTGTGCTTGTGGAAGAAGCATGTGTCCCCTCATAGTAAACAGAGTCAGTCACAACACCATGCAGGGCTGAGGACTGTATTATTTTTAAATGTGATTAAAATTCTTAAAAGTTGGGGCGCTGTGTAAAATGTAACAAAAAATAATGCAATGACTTTGAAATCTCACATACCCACATTTTATTATATCAGATGTTGAAACTGAGGAATTTTACCATTTCATGAAAAATATTACTCCATTTTAAATTTTATTGCAGCAAGACATCTCAAAAGAGTGGGAACAGGGGAACAAAAAGCTTGTGGTACAAATGAAAAACATCTGGAGGAGCTTTTGCAAGTAATTTGGTTTATTGGCAAAAGGTCATTAACATGATGTTATATAAAAGGAGCATTTTAGAGAGGCAGAGTCTATCAGAAGTAAAGATGGGCAGAGGTTCACCTATCTGTGTAAAACTACATCTAAAAATTGTGGAATAATTTCCAAAAAAATGTTCCTCAACGACCTCGATCATACATAACATCATCAAAAGATTCAGACAATCTGGAGAAATCGCTCTGCTCAAAGGGCAAGGCTGAAGGTCAGTATTGGATGCTCGTGATCTCAGGAGGCACTACACTGAAAACAGGCATAATTCTGGGAAGTCATTTTCTGTCAACAGTTTGCTTTCTCATCAACAAATGCAAGTTAATGCTGTCTCACTAAAAAGAAGAAGCCATATCGATCCAGAAATGCTGCCGTCTTCTCTGGGTTAAAGCTCATTTAGAATGATCTGAGACAAAATGGAAAATTGTTCTGTGGCTAGAGGAATCACAATTTTACATTCTTTATGGAAACCATGGACACCATGTCCTGAAGAACGCAACTATCCAGTTTTTTATCAATGCACAGTTCAAAAGCCTGCATCTTTGATGGTGTGGGGTTTGCATTAGTGCATACAGCGTGGACGGCTTACACATCTGTAAGGCACTATCACTGCTGAAAATTATATAGAGGTTTAAGTGCAACATCCAGACAATGTCTCTACTGGGAAGGCCTTGCATCTTTCAGCGAGACAATATTAAATCACATACAATGTCCAGTGTATGCAGCAGAAGAGTCCAGGTGTTGAACTGACCTGCCTGCAGTCCAGAGCGTCCACCAATTGAAAGCATTTGGCACATCATAAAGTGGCCCATGGCCCTGTCCATACTTTTTTAAAAAATGTTTTGCTGCCATCAAAGTTAAAATTTTTGATGAAATGGTAAAATGTCTCAGTTTAACATCTGATATGTTGTTCATGTTCTACTGTATTGTGAATGGAAAATAAATTTTTGAGATTTGTGGGTCATTGCATTCTGACACAGGTATTTGGTAGTTTCTTGTGTATTTTAAACAGTTTTATTGTCATTGTTTTTCAATGAAAGTCAATTTTTGTGCAATTGGATGCACTAACTGGTGAGGAGACGAGTCTGGGCTCCACTTCACAGAACTCCGTGTGTGAAAGAAAGCCCAGAGAGGGGAAAAAGCTGGTAGATGCTCCACTAGTCCTTGAGGGCAGTTTTCCCAACCAACCCCCTCCACGCTCCACATGTACCGAACAAAAGTGGAGACTCCCCCCCAGGACCCAAGAGAGAAGAAAAAGTGACACTGCTGTCAAAAATCAACATAGATTTTAATTGTTTCTCTGCTTCGTCATGGTTTTGATCAAAATTTGCAAATCTAATTTTTGCAGCCTCAGAGCAGCTTTAGGGAACAGTACATAAGCACCAAACAGACTTCTCCCAATCCTGCCATCAAATGTTGTTAATTTAAGCAGGAATATCATTTAGGTAGCATTTTAACACCAGAACACTGACAGCTGACACTGATCCTCTTAATGGTCAAGTGATATGACCCAGCTAATGCAGGCCAATTAGCACACCAATTATTCAATGACGAAGAATTTCCTGGACTTCTATTTTCGTTGCTGTAGAATCAAACAAGTATCTATATTGATTGATTATTACCTGAAATCTTGTCAAAGACTATAATTCTGGTGTTTTGTTAACCATATCTTCAGAGAAAAATAATATCAGGATTTAGTGAGCATAAATGCCACTCATCTACATATGATAAAGATGTGATTTTTGGTCCATATTTCCCAGCCCTACCTCCACTGCTGAATCTTTAGTTGTCTTGTTGTAGAACAGTTTAGTTATGCAATTGGAGGATGTAAATTGGCTGCACAGCAAAACAAGAGTCCCTTTTTAATTCCTGCCTAATGACATAGCTGCTAAGCCGACCCCTGCCTCTAGAGGTGTACTACAGGAAAACCTCATTAACTTTTTTTATGTCCCCCTCATTATTATTTCTTTTTGCCCAGAGAACAGCCCACCCTTATCTGCTGAGTGATTAGAAGTGCAATGAAGAAAGTTTTTAGTAATCAGACCAGCATGAGGAATGTAGCCCACACAAAGCCCAGCAGGGACGTCCCCCTGAGAGATGCAAATGATCCTGTTTTTATAGAGCATAAGTGGCGAAAGAATGAGAGGAGACGGCACTATAAATGGTGGTCGCATTTCATGTTAGAGTAACGACTGCCCCAAATACACACACACATATCTCCAGTCTCCAAAGACCTTGTTGTCTGCGGGTGGGGGTGTGTGTGTGTGTGTGGGTGTGTGTGTGTGTGTGTGTGAATGTGCTGTTTTTGTTTTTCCATCTCTGGGTCAATACTTCAGCCATGACATAAATGATTTATGCTGGGCATCATCTGAAAGTGTTGGTTTCAGCATGGCCTGAGTATTGATCAGTGCGTATTGACTGAAGACTAAGGTGTCAGATCCAATTTGGAGAACACAAGGGTGCTGTATTAATACAGTGTTGTTGTATTTTGAGCTCATTACACTTATCTTCAGTCCTCTTTGCTTCTCACTCCATTGTTGTCTGACAGGATCATTCGTGTGCTTTCACTGTACTCTGTGCGTTATCGAGAAATTCTTTTTCAGCCAACAGTGATGCACTATTGAAAACAGTTAAGTAAATCCCTTTTGTTACTATGAATGGCTGTAGGGGTTGTTTTCAAGCAATTATCTTTGTTTGAGAATAAAAGAGTCTTTTTCATAGTTCTGAACAGCTTGCCTTGAACTCTCGTTATTCAGTTTACTAATCTTACTTGTGATTGATGAATTCAGCTTTTGTGCTGTCATTTTACCGTCCCGTGTTGTTGACAAGTTGCCTGTTTAGTAAAAAAGAAGATTCCCACTTATGTCTTGGTCTTTTGTGTTGTGAAGGAGGTTTCTATAATTTGATCTCAGTATGAAAGTGTTTGAGCTCTTTTATTTCTTGGTTTTCCTTTAATATGTGTAAACTGGGGCGAACCATAGAGAATAGAGATGCACCAACTCCCGTTCGACTTTCTGATTCTGATTTCTGATCTTATCCTTGTCTGACCTGTAGATACTGACTCTGGCTAAAACTGATTTTCCTTCTTTAAAAAATAGTTTGAGGCAGCAAATGTCTTATTTTGTACCTTGTCTCTAATGGATTTTGATGTCCATGATGAAAAATTGTCTGTTACTTATATTTTGATTTTAAAATTCTTCAAAACTGCCCCTTGCTGACCATCTCTCAATTATTTGTACTCAAACCAATCCCTAAGAACATTTTTTGTATGTTTGCTTTCAATGGAGGGAGTGGTTTTATTTTGTTAAGTAAAACACAACAGATGCAAAATTGTTTTTTCAGCTGATTATTGAGTTTTACTGCTAAATATTAAAATAACAACAGGGCTGCATTACAGGCTCTGTCTCTATCCAGGCAGCATGGCGTGATTACGGAACAGCCTGCAACTGGCTGACAGATACTCACAAAGGAAAACAATATGGCGGTTAGCATTCAAGTTGGCATTTTAGCTAGTGGCAATAAATGACCGTTGATTAAAATGGGGGAAAAAAATGACGTTCAAAAATGGGTTTACTGGTGTGGTTTCAATCATTAAAGACCCTGTAAAGTGAAAATGAATCTGGTTTTCTGTATGACAGGTCACTGTGTTGTGAACACCTAAATCAAATTTCAGTCAACTAAAACATCTCTAGGTTTATCAAATTAAGCTTCAAAATCAGAGACATCAGAGACAAAGTCAGTTTCTGGCTCAAATCTCTGTTGTGATGCTTTAAATAATCAGTAACCACTGTGGCTGGTAGATTTGGCAAATTTACCTCACAATGAACAAAAAACAGCATTTAACTGACTGTTAACCTTCAGTAAAGGCAGTGACATCAGCTAACAACAGACTGTACTGAGATTAACTGCTCAGTTATTTTATATTGAAGCGTTAGAGGGGCGGGGTCATTACCTACAGTAGGCTCATGACATCGTGAGTCCACATATTGGCCCCGCCCCCACATGAAACCAAGCCAGGAAAGAGGTGAAAAACTTTCCAACAGTCCAAATCCAGAATTCAGTCACATGTCTCAGTGTTTTCACATGTTTACAGCAACCATTTTCCAACATATCTAGTGTGTTAAGACAAAAACTTTGGATTTCACTTTACAGGGTCTTTAAAGCCCCCAAAGTCATGCAAGTGCCAGGCTCACTTAAAATGCTGCCCCCAGGATTCAAAGGCATTAATAGCGGCAATAGGAAGGCACAACAGCTAGCTTCAAGAGAAAAAACAAGTAAGAGGCAACGATTTAAGTTATCCAACTTTTGCAAACTGTGTCACTTCTTGTCATGTATGACAGCACCAGTCTGGAAGGCATTTTAACAATCACATTCAGAGAAAAACTGTCATGCAGCCACCGTTCTTTGCTGCTGCAGTGGGTCCTTTAGTTCTTCTCCAGTGCACTAAAAATGGTAACCTATGTATGCAGTGCTTTCCGGCAGTGAAGAAGAATTTATTTCCGGTTTATAGCACTAACATTTAACATGGCTATACCAAGCAAAATATAAAGCTAAACCAAACGGTATCGGATCATTGCATAAATTTGTGTACGCACCGATACTAATACCTGCATTTTAAGCAGTATGGGACGTATTTGACTCGGCCCCTCCAGAACATTAACCTTGTTGTGTTTTAACCATTTCTGTCGAGCTTTCACTGTATGCTTCAGGTTATTGTCTTGCTGGAGAATACTAGTAAATCTTCTCCCAAGCCGTAGTTCTCTTGCAGGCTGAATGCCGCATTCATTTCATGCTCTACCTTTACAAGCCTTCTGGGATGCGTTGCTGCAAAGCATCCCCACAGCATGATGCTGCCACCACTATGCTTCGGTGGGGGTGGTGTGTTTGTGATGATGCGCAGTGTTTAGTGTTTGCCAAGCATAGCATCTTGTATGATGGGCAAAAAGTAACATTTTGGTCTCATCAGATCAAAGAACTTTTTTCCCATTATATCTCAGGCCTAACAGTGGTTTGCTCTTTGCCACTCTCCCATAAAGCTTTGACTGGTAAAAAACCCGGGCAATGGTTGAGTGTCTCCCATCTCAGCTGCTGAATCTTGTCACTCCTTCAGAGTAGTCACAGGTGTCCTGGTGGTTTCTCTCACAAGTCCTCTTCTGGAACAGTTATTCAGTTTGTGAGGATAGCCTGATTGAGGCAGATTTACACATGTGCCATATTACTTCCATTTCTTGATGATGGATTTGGAGGATGTTCAGTGCCTTGGAAATGTTTTGTATTCATCCCCTGACTTCGACTACAATAACTTTTTCTCTGAGTAGCTTGGGGTGTTCTTTTGTCTCCATGGTGTAATGGTAGCCAGGAATATTGATAAATAAGTGACTGGGCCATCCAGACACAGGTGTCTTTATACTACAAACACTTGAGACACATTCAGTGACTCAGGTGATCCCTATTTCAGTAATTGTGAGACTCCTCGCACCAATTAGCTGGATCTCTGTTGAACTAGGTCAGTCACTTTGAAGGGGGTGAATATTTATGCAGTCACTTATTTTACCTATTTCTATTTGTTTGACATTACTTTGTAGATATCTGTTTTCATATTTAAGAGTTTTTTTTACATTATTGACCATGATTGATTTATATAATCAATAAAAGGGTCAAACATCCAGGGGGTAAATACCTTTTATAGACACTGAAGCTCATCACTTGACGATTAAATTGCAATTTATTATGCAGCCCTAGTGTGATCAGAGAAACTTCAACACCAAGCTGTGGTGTTATTTTGTTGAAGAATTACAAGATTAAACCACATTTGGAGGGAAAAAAGGCTGTAAGCCAGATATTATTCCAATACTTAAATGCAGCATTACAGGCTTCTGAAGTTAGTACTTTCTTATAAAAACTGGCAAATACAAAAAATGTTCAGTCCAAAGGAGAATCCACATCGAGTAATTGACTGAATCTTGTTTTTATTCCAACACGGCTGCATGCTCAGCCATCACCATCTAGCCTTAGGGCTCTCTGTCTGACTGCTGACAGACACAACTGCTGTAGAAAGAACATTTATTTTTCACTGATTTTATTTCATTACAAAAGCTGCCAAAATATCCATCTACTTAATTTTTAATAAGTAAGAATGTAACATTTTTCTCATTGGAAAATTGGGTTTTCCATGCTGTAAACCAGATGCTTGATGTGTCCAGATGTGTTTGTGTTTTGCTGTCATGAGTGTGTTCTTGTGTGTAAGTGAAACTATAAAGTATCCTGATCCTGGTTTTCATTGACTGGGCTTTTCTAAGAGGACGTGCTTATCATGAGGCCTCAGGGTGCCTGTGTTAATCCCCAAGAAAAGATGACATCAAATGGAAGCAGAGCAAGGGATTATGGGGGATGTTGTGAGGCATGATCAACTGTCACTGAGAACTGGATGGACGGGAAGGAATCCTCCTCAGGTGTGAGAGAACAAACCCAAAAATTCTAGAGTAGAAAAAGAAGGGGGAAAACGCAACCACCACATGAATTAACCATTGAGGAACATGGGAAAGCTCCACCACTGCCAAACCAACCAGACTGTTGCATTAATTTAAATCAGACCAACGTGAGCGAGTTAAGAAAGAAGAGGAGTGTTCCCACTGCAGCCAGTCCCTCCAGTCTGTGCTTAATTCAAACACCTCTAACTCCACATCCTCTTTTAAGTCTGGGAGTGTGCCTGATATCCACTTTAATGCAGTCCCTGTGAAACAATGTTTCAGTATTTCACATAGAACTGCAGATTTTCTGTCTGTTTACAAAGATAAAGATGTATTAAGATAGCTCATCATGACTCTAGCCTGGCTTTTAAAATCCAAACACCACATGAATACATTTTCAGATTCCTGTGATGGATGATGCAGGTTTAAAATAAATATACCACATCCAATTTATGTTGAAAATTGATTCATACCACAACATATCTCACTTTTTGCAGGTGTTTACAGGCACTGTAGTGCTCCTTCACATTAAGAAACAACGCAGAAATGTCAGGCTGGGGGGGGGGGGGGGGGGTCCATGTGGAGTTGGTTTTGGTTTTAGGTTTTTTTCAGAGGGGTGGTGTGGTGCAGCTTGGACAATTAACTCAGTGCTGCAACGTCTCCTGTTGTTGCTACCCAGACGATACACAGATGTACCTTCCTTAGGCCTGAAGACCCCTGAAGCCAAGCTGCTGTCAAAGACATCTCACTGATATTAACTATTAGGTGTAGTGCTGTCATTCGATGTAACAAATTAATTGTATTAATTCTAGACTTTGTAATTAATTAATGCCAATTAATCACATATTTGGATAATTAAAGAAATATTGCATTACTGGTAGATTTAAAGATAATAGCAACCAGAAAGCACATGCTTCTGAATGGCAACTTAAATTTCTACCAGATTTTGAAACAGGAGAACTCCAGACCAAGGATAGATTGTTAACTTGCTAGTCAATGGTGTTAATCTGTAGAAAAATTGTTTTTATCCATAAAAGAGCAAAAATCATTTTCACATGTGTTTCAGTTGAAGTTACAAAGATACTTTAGCTGGTTGTGTGATGGCATCTTAATGCGATTAACTCTTCATGGGGCCAGGAACCATATACGGTCACTTCAGTCGACTTCCTTCACAGCCTCCTCCCAACTCTCTTTGATATAATAGAGCCAGAATGATTTTCTCAGCCAATCAGTGGTGATCAGTCAACATAATGGAAAGCAACATCAAACCATCCAACCAATCAGACATGGCTGCAGCTTGGAGACCTCTCAGATACAGACCTCTCGCCTCCAACCATTTTGCATCATGCCATCTCAGCACATGCGAAGGCATTCACAACAGCAAGGATTATGGGTCAGAAGTGATATGGGCTGATTTTTATGTGTGTATGTGGGGAGGGGAGGGTGGCTGAATTTCGATAAAACACAGAAGAAGAAAAAAAACAACATTGGTTGAGTGTATATAAAACAGAGAAGAAGAAGAAGAAAAATAGCATTTTTTTTAAACTACTGAAAACTTAATGAGCTTAATGAGAAGTATTTCCTCTTCATTTAATATGAAATATAGATATAAACTAAATACATGTGACCAGACATGATCTTTTATTTCTAAAATTAGAAGTATTCCCTCCTCATTTAAAATGAACAGAAGCAAAAATAAGCATACAATGCAACCTGGCGTGATCTTTTATTTTAAGAATAGAGCTTTGAGGGCGGGGCATCCCTGTCGCCTCCTGGAGGTCTGTGCTGTATCCAAGAGGTCTATGAACTGCAGTCTAGACTCTTGAACCAATCAGCAGTGACCCAGAATGTCTCCAGCTTCCTGTTTTCTCCAGAACCCAGTAATGCAGTTTTACATCTATTTTGGTCCCAAACAAAGGGCCATAAAATCACAACTACCCATGATAAGTTGATGAAGCTTACACTTTATAGAGGTGAATAGTAGTGATGGATGTCATGGTACTGACATTTTGGGGTTAAAAATAGAGTAGCCATATTTGGGCATACGTGTATGGGGTGTTAAATGTTTTCTAAACTAATATATATGGCCTGCTCATTAAGCAAGCAATACTGACAGTATTTTCTTGACAAATAACTAATTATAATGGAGGATAACAGTAGTCCAGTGGTAATTTTTTACACAGATTTTCAAAGTATAAAAAGACAAATAGGTGAGACATTTAATCAGTTTATCACCTTATAACACATTTTTATACATATGTGGTTTATATCAGTTTTTATTTTTACTGTGAGCCTTATTTCTGCTCAAATTAACTCTTCAATTGAATTGCTCCATATCCAAATAATATTGTTCAACTCACAAAACTCCTCCCACCTAATCAAGCGCAGCCTTAGTGCTTCATCTGTAACTATCGAACTCACAACCAGAGATCTAGGAGTGGTGTTAGATTCCATCTGTTGTAAGAGTCCTGCTTAAGTATAAAAGTTGAAATGAATGATCTTCTTCCACATCCCTTTTAAATGGCCAGCCATGCTGACATCAACAGTTTAAAGATATGATCAAGCTAGGCACCAAATTATTAACATTTCCTATAGATTGTTCTGTCCATCAGTGTTATTGTATGCAAAGCAATCACAGAAAAATCTGAAATATCCCTTTACTTTATGCCTTCTGCCTGCAAATATATATTCTAAGGAGACTTTCTCATCAAATTGGGATTTTCTTCACACAGCCAAGTTTTGTCAAAGCCAAGAGCAGCTGCCAAATTCAGCTGGAAACCATGCTTGTTTATGGCTATCATGGCCATTCCTCTCATCTTAAAACACCTCGAGAATAAATTCACACTTAGCGGAGATCTATGTATCCAATATTACAGCTGGTGCTTTTCTGTATGTGGCTGTCTTGCTTTTGCTTTTTTTCACCATCTTTTTCTTTTCAGTATTATAGACACCCAAATTAACTGTAAAAGTTAAAAGCAGGCTTGTGCCCAGATTAACAGCTTACATGGTCTTTCTTAGTTGGTTGGATTGCTATCTAGACTCACACAAAGTAAGTTCACATCATTTGATAGTCAAGTATATGTGCTTATTACAGTTTTAGCTAGTAATGTTTAATAGCAGAATGAAGGAAATCATTTAACGGTTGTTTCAAGTAAAGTCAAGTAAACAAGTGACATCGCAGGTCTGGTCTGTCAATGTGCTGATTCTCCTCACTGTCCAGTAGGTGGCTGTTAACAGAAGTGCATATTTGCTCTAAAAAATAGTTTGTAAAGTCTGCAGCGCTTTTATTTTGAGTTAAAAATTTGTTTTCATGTTAGCACACATGTGAGCACATGACAAACTTCTGTTATCCTACTTTGACTGTTCTTGTTAAAGTAGTAAAGAGGAGAAACCATGCACGCAATTACATTTAAGTTACTGAAAAGAAACACAACTGCCCTGTACTGTAAGACCAAACACTTGAAGGTTGTTTAAAAAAGAGGGGTGAAATTAAAAATCCAACAGTTATTTCAGCTAAATTTTTCTGATGTAAAGGGGACATAAGTTACTGTTTTAAGACAAGTTTACATTGTTCTCAGAGGTCCCTAAAACATGCCTGTAAAGGCTGTTGCAGGAAAAACACCAGAGTAAAGGATTTTTGCATGTCTAGAAACCTCTCTGTTTCAGCCCTGCTCAGAACAGGCTGTTTCTGTGTCTGTGGCTTTAAATGTTACTGAGCCATCTGACTCCGCCCCGCTCAGGAAATGGATGTAGCTTAATGGATGTAGCTCTCCTGATCCATCTCTCGGCAGCTGAGAAGAAGATCAGGAAAGGAAGGGCAGGGAAAATCTGGGAAAATCTGAGAACGGCGTGTTTCAGCACACATTTTCTGAAAGGTGGAAAAAGAGAGGGGGAAGGGAATGGATTTTTCTGGTACTTGAGGGGATTGTGGACAGGCCAGGGGCACATATTTTTGTTAGAAAAGCCTGGAAAAGTGATTTTTGCATGATTTGGTGATACTTTAAGTATTTTTGGTTATTGTACTGAAATTTTTTTGGCAATCATCTCTTGAGCTGCAGATTTTTCCCAGAATGCCATTAGACATTCCATTAGAATGGGCATTAGATGCTTTTGCACCATGAGTGAAGTTACTCAGCTAGAGAACTCCCACCTTTCCAAGTATCTCAAGTTAAACTCAAGTACAAGTGCACAACAATAAAAAAAAACTTGTGTAATACAACACACAATATCTAGTTTACTTCACTGAGGTCAAAAATGTATTTTTAAGTAGTTGCAATCAAATTACATGATTTTTTTAAGGTTTACCAACTAGCCTTTACAGAGAATGACAGAAAAAGACAGCTAGAGATGAACAAACACTGCAATAAGAACAAATGATACAGAAATATCAATTGTGTTTAATTGTGTAACTTGTTTTGGTGTTGCCTGCTCTGACAGAACCGCTTTTGTTTGAGGCTATTCTGTGTTTTTAATTGTTTCTGTCATCACATCAGGGAGTCTGCATGTATGGAGGCTAATTAATGATGACTAAAAATCATTCTAAACTTAAAGTGCAGAAAGAATTGGCATCACAAAGCAGCAGAAAAATATATAATGGCAGCACTAGGGACTTCAATTTTACCATGAGGCATCAAACCTTTATTTGCACATAACAGGTTGGATATATCACTGGATTGCCCCTTTTTCTTGAGCTCTCTCTCTCTCCCACTCATTGTTTTTTCTTTGTTGTTGTTGTTGTTTTTTGTTTTGCATGCACGATGGCGATTATACATGGCTTTAAAACAGTTGGCAAGCAACCTTGGCAGCTGTAAATATACCTGGGCAGCCCACCCAAGCTTTGATTCTAGTATTGTATTGACAGATTACCTCTGGCTTAAACTGGCCACGAATCAGTTACTGCAGGATTTGTTTAATATCTGAATAAAGAAATAATGATTAATAATTAATTTTCAGCATACTGCTTGCTTTTAATCAATGTTTGTGTTTCTCATAAAGACCACTGTTTTCTTTTAATTCTAAAAAGTAAATCAAAAACAGTGAGAAGAAGTCATGATGGGTTCTCTGTGAACAAGCCACACCTTTGAGTTTGCTTGTTTGCTAAAACACAGATTTTTCATAAATGAAAGCCATACTACAAGAGATGAAACCACATGTTTGGGAGTTATTATTCATAAAATGATCATCAAATCTATGATTTAAAAATACATTGTCCATCACTCACTTTTCACCTAAACAAAAAGACTATTTGGACTACTAAGAGAGATGAACACTTAAGAAAAGTAATAGCCAAAATAATAACTCTTCAATTAGAACTCCTCAATAGTGTAGCATTACACCATGAATCACACTTGAACTCTCTGCTATAACCTCAGCTCTCACTGCTACTTAAACCTGAACACCATTAATAATCCCCGTAGAAGCTGATCTAATGGGGAGAAACACTTGTGTTGTTAAATATTTGTCTCATTCTTTTCTCTAATTACACATTAATGGGCCCATGCTGAGTTCATTTGTCGCAGCGTGAGCAAGCAGTAAATAATGGCTCTTTAGGGGGAGTTTGCAGGAGACTCGCCTCATGTAGAAAAGGGCCGTGCCTATTGATCTCACCTTGAGTTATTCGCCTCGCAGTCAGAGAAAAAAACACTGGTGCATGTCAGCTCGCTGTTGGACTTTCCACTGAAGGTCTTTATTTCAGTGTTTGTAGTAATCAGGCTAATTCAGGTTCACAGCAGCTCTTGGACTTCTACCAGAGAGGAGCAAGGAGGAAACAGAGAAGCGTGTAATAGGTCATGTATTTTTAAATCCAGAAAATAAGCCAAGTTCAGACTGAGTTTGCAGATAATTATCTCTGTTTGGTTTTAAGATGAAGACAAGCCTTAGATGTTTATCCTGTTGCATGTCATAAATCTTTGATGGATTTAGCTGTCTTCCTTTGTAGGAAGTGATGCAATTAACAATTTTTGTACTTTTGTGTTTTGGCTCTTACACCATGCTTCTACTCCTGTAACTGTCTGCTTGTTTAGTCCCTGACATTTCCTGATGGATTAAACACAATCTTTTTTTTTTTCTCTTTTTGAACAATCAGATCCAAACAGTAACATCTAATTTCCTTCAGCACTACAACATCATTGTCAGGGCCTTTAAAAGATGTTAAAAGTGGTTAATACCAAACTAAAAACAACAACAATGCTGTCTCGATTAAGCTTAGTCACACAAAAGTTATATGATAACTGAAAGACTGGGGACTTGTTAGGATTAATGATTGATATTGCAATTTTTTCTGCATTAAATACTAGGCAATATGAAAAGATACAGGATATTTTTCTCGGGTCTCTGTAGGCTTAAATATTGGCAATTAACATGGGAATCTTATGTCATAATGATGCATAATCATTTCTAATACTGTGACAATGATATGATACATTATAAAAAAACAGTATCAAAGAATTCCTGTTAGCTTTACCTGAACTGTAACCTCCAATTTCTACATAAAATGGCTTCTTCATGATCCAAATTGTACTGGAGACCATCTTGCAGTTCCCCAGCCTGCACCAGTCCAGCTCTGGCTTGTCCTTGAAGCGCCACTCTGCTCCACTTCATTGGAGATACGCTGCAGATCTATTTTTAGCACTGGCTGCTGCCAAGCCCTGTCAATCCATGTAGAGCAGATTGATCCAAACAGCGGCAAAAACGTGCAAAATATCAGGTAAACTTCTAAATACAAAACAATGCACGGACTCCTGGTCATACATCATGACTATATCAACATCACATCCTGCAGCATGAGTAAAAGGTCATCCGAAGGTCAGTGGGTCACAGAGCTAAAACTTTAATTTTTGAAGCAAAAAGCAACAGAATTTTACATAAAACCATTGATCCTCTGTAGTAAACATTAACATTGTAACTTCATAATGTCTTCACTCATGGTGGACACAATAAAATCATTAAATCATGTTGATATGAAAGGCAAATCAACTCCAAAAAAGTCAAATAATCCACTGTTACATACTATTCTTGCATGAACTCGCAGGGCTGTGCTCTAGACATGCTCCCAGTGTGCAAGATCACTCACCTTCAGTCAGAGCAAAACTGTGGCCCTGCTTAGCGCGATGCAGCTGGCATGTGTGAAAATTACAGGTAATGCAGCCGTCAGCCACCATAAACTACTGTAATTTTGGTTATTGGCTGTTGCATTGCTGTCATAACGCTTTTTGACTTACCGCTGAGGTCAGCCTTATAGATGGGTCTGTATGTATCTAACTGAGTAAGTGATGCTACTTTCACTTTCAGAGTCATACCATACACAGTTGGGTTTGCTTGGACTGAAAGCCATCGGTAGTGGCTGCCTCCACTGCGGTAAATAGAGCCATACACACAGTTGTGCTATAGGCGGGGTCTAGTTGCACATAAAGCCCTCTAATGGCTGCCTTCACTGCTCTAAATACTTCAGAAAAAGCTTTAGCATTGTGTCTGTTTTACTAGAACTGGGCCATGTTTCTGTATGACATAAAGAATAAAAACAACCCTATAAGCTTTTCATGTTGGGAAAGATGTTTTTTACTCTTCTCCTGACCTGCTTAGGCATGAGTATGTGACAGGGGGAAAGGGTTACTTGTTGTGTGAATGCTTGTATACATACTTGTTGTGTGAATGCTTGTATACAGTGACTGCTTGCGAGAAACAAGTGAAGGGAGCAACACTGAAAGCTTTTCTTGACAGAAAAGTAGTTTTCACTCTTCTGCTGACCTGCTTCAGCATGCGTTTGTGATAGTTAAGGGGAAAGGGTTTATTGTTGTGTGAATGCTTGTATACAAGGCCTGCTAGTGGAGCGGTTAGCTCTGACTTGACTTGAAATGCACAGCACTTCTTCATTACAGTAAGTGCTTTAAGCAACATGGACAGCTTTCTGCAACAGAAAACAATGTTTTCACTCTTCTGCTTCAGAGTATGTGATTGTTACGGGAAAAGGCTTGGTTATTACGAGCAGTTGTATACAAGACCTGCTAGTGGAGTCATTAGGTCAGGCTTAGCTGCAGGGACGGTTTTGTCTGGACCGGACAATGTCTTTTTAAAACAAGTGCACAGAGCAACATGGAAAGCTTTCCATGACAGAAGAGATCTTTTCACTCTACTCCCGGTCTGTTTTAGCATGGCTTCCCGATCATGGCGGTGGGCTTGTCCAGTTTATCCAGGGCCTGCTGCCAAGTTAGCTGTTAGGCTGGATGTCGCTGTAGCACAGAGCCACACCGACTTCTTGTCTTGGCAGAGAAGATGTTTTTGCGCGTCTCCTGCAGTGATGTGTCCGCTCCCTGCAAAAAAAAAAGAGCACAGAATAAATTGAGGAAATTTTCTCCTCACCGTTCTGCCAAATCCAATACCATCAAGACACTTCTTCATCAACATAGGGCCTGTGGTTGACTTGATGTGTCTGTGTCAGTGCATTTGTTTCTGTGTAAGACTTTTAACCAATCAGATGTGATGAAAGAAAAGCAAGAGGGGAGGGGGGATGATCAGGGCTTCATCTACCCTCATGCAGAGAAAGAGAGAGGAAAATGTAGCTATATAAATTGAAATAACTAGTTACAATAGATTAGGCAAAAAATAATATTAATAACTAGAAAAGCACTCGGATAGCACAGACCTCTGCCATTAGCACTTTCTCCCAATAGTAAAGAATCCTTTAAAAAATTTCTGGACCCAGACGGTGATCCGGATCACTCCCAAAATCTAATTAGTTCGTCCTTATGCTATTTCTGACATTTCCTGAAAATTTCATCAAAATCATCCATAACTTTTTGAGTTATGTTGCTAACAAACTAACAAACTAACTGACAAACCCATAACCTCCTTGACAGAGGCAAAAATATAAGAATAGTTTTAAAAAACACTCTGCCAGAACACACAATTCAGTCAATAATTTCAACAGGTTTGCGGTCAGCCATATACTAGGTTTTAACCTAGTCTTGTTAACCTAGATGTAAACAACAGTGGCTGAATAGCATCAGTATTATCTTATAGGAGCAGCACAGTCTAGCACTATTTTGATCAAGAAAATGGGGAAATGATGTATTACACTCATACATAACCAAGCTGTATTTAACCACAATGAGCACAGGCATGTAGGCAATCATCAGCAAGGATCAACTTCAAATCATTTCCAACCAAATGCTGTGATCCAGTATTGAATAAGTAGCACTTAGCTTTGACTCTTTGCTTGATGTTTGATTTACAGTGACTTGACACTTTTATAATTAGCACTTAAAGGGATTTGAAGTTATTCATCATGAAACAGAACTAGAAAAATGTAGATATCCTTAGTGAGACATCCATTGTGAATTTGTATGAACTATATTTTACTATTCATTGCATTAAACAGATTTTGCTGTGTTTCTTGTGAAGGTTCATATTGTGCTTTATTGTGCAACCCTATGACTGCTGGCTAAGGATCCAGAACAATGAGGTCATGGTAGAAGGAAAACAAAGCTGAATAATGTCAGAAGGAAACAGGAGCAAGCTGCTAGATGACATTTGGGCTTTCCCTGAAACCACCGAGGCAACTGTGCTTCTTTGGAGGACCGTCTCCTTTCAACTTGACTTATGTACTCTCCACGCTTCAGTAACTAATTTCCCAGAATGCCTTTTGACTTTTTCCCAGAGCAGCTGGTGAGAAGTTGTCATGTATACTTTTGCACAACACATGTAGGAATAGAAAACCAGGAAATCAAAGTAAAAACATTTAGTTTTTGGACGATTAATATTCCAACATAACAAGAACTGTTAAAAAAAAAAAACACAACTCATAAAGAAGATGAAGTCAATAATTTACAGCCACTCATCAGCAAAGGCACGATAGAGAACGAGTTCATGTCCCTGTCTCTCTGAACAATCTAATGACACCAATGATTGTAATCATCCCAGAGTGTCCTGGACTCTTATTACATTTGTGAACACTTATAATGTAATATGCCTTATAAATCATGCCTCATCTGGGTGTCAGGGTGACCCGGTAATTATAGGAGATGATCTGACGGCATGGAGGATTATGTTCAAACCCTGTGACAGCAGCCTGCTGTGAAGTCCTTTTACGAATGATGTGAGGTGCTGTTCTGACATTACAGTCTGACCTGTAAATGAGAGGACAGTCTGCTCTAAAGGCCTAATACAGCATCACTCATAACATAAATGCACATTTAAATCATGAGGGGAGAAATCTGTCTTTTTTTAATGATGCGCATTCATAACTTTGCTTGATCTGAAACTCAGTCCAACCTAAATCAGAGAGCGTTGTGCTCCTGCTACTGTAGCCAAACAAATACGACAAATCAGATGTCTTTATTTTTGGTGATGTTTCTATGGGTATGATTTTCCATCCAATAAGAATATAAGCTAACAAGTCTAAAATCAAATAAATTATTCTGTAAACCAACTCCACACTGCAACAGTAAAGCAACATCACACCATAACATGGCAAAACTGGTTTGCAGAAATTTGGATCATGTTAGCTGTGCTAGCAACGCAGGCCTTCAATCCTTTTTGCAGTGTAACATCCACATTCCTGAGCTGAGGACCATCCCTTACGGCCTCAGTTATGCATGAGTTTAACCTGATACAGCCTCTGGACAACATCAGTATAACCAAAGACTGATATATAGGCAGCTGGATTACGAATTATTTCAAATAATTCAACATTCAAAATCACTCTTGCACATCCAACTGGTCCAGAAGAGAGCAGAGAGACCGGTTTTAACAGATGACATCACATCACCCCATCCTCGCTTTCCTCCACTGGCTCCCCTTTTAAAATTGATTTTAAGATTTTACTGATCACTTTTAATGCTTGTATAGGTCTAGCACCAGGCTACATTTGTGAAATGCTGACCCCTTATAAACCAGTGTGCAGCCTTAGATCCTCAGGCAGGGGCTTCCTGGTCATTCCAAAGTTGAGACTGAAATTTAAAGGAGGCAAGGCTTTTGCTATCAGGGTCTCCCGACTTTGGAACGCCCTGGCAGAGGAGATAAGGCTGGCAGATTCAGTGACATCTTGACAGTATGACGATCAGTATCATGCTGTCTTTGTAACTTATTGCAATATATTCAGATTTCAAGGTTTTTTAAATCCACTGAAGATGAATTTACAAGACTGGAATATTCACTTTAAATAGACCCCCCCCCCAGCACACACACACCCACACATCAACACACACACACACATCCCTGCATGCACCATGAACTGGGGCATCTCCGTGCATAAATTTGGGTGCCTTTTAGCGCTGCTCCTTGAAGCAAACTTTCCATATTGTAGGCCAGCCTTTGTCCAGACCCTTTCAGTCATGACGTCTCTCAATCCAATCATCCTGTTGCTGTAGGATTATGAAGAAAATTAAAACGTATTTAGTGAAATATCTGAGATTTTACTTGGTTTTAAAACAATATAATAGTTTTGTTAAAATTGAATGACATCTTTTTTTTTATTTGAGCCTCATGACTGCTACAATTCAATTAGTCATTCAATATTTGTGACTATTGTAGGTGTCCTGTTGTAATTGCAAAATAAGAGTGGTGGTAGCACCAATACATGACCGACGCCAGTCAGGTCTTGCCCCTAAATGAGGGCAGAATTTAAAAACATGTACATATCTGACATCCCTGAGCCTGTGAAGAGACATTGAATCCATCTCAAAGGACTCTGTGATGTTCCTGTTTGATGCACCATGTCCTATGTTTTATTGAGAAGCAGAATGCCGATTTCTCCATAGGGTATCATAATGTAGCTCAAATAGATATTTGTGTAAAATAAATACTTTGTTTTTAAATAACCTTTTAATATGTCAGTAAATGCTCATTAGACCTTACATGCATTTATTTTTCCATTATTAACATCTTAATATACATACTCTTTATGGATTTTTTTTTTACCACAAATAGGCAAGGAATCATATATATATATATATATATATATATATATATATATATATATATATACACACACACATATATGTATGTATATGAAAAAAGTAAAAAAGAAAAGTCATGTGAGGCCCACCAATAATATCATAAGGCTTGAATTTTGAATGTCCATGTATTTCAATGAATGCGCTATAAAGGGTTAACTTACAATTAAAATAGTTGTGTTTTTAAAGCTAATGAAGGTAAAAAAAAAAAAAAAAAAAAAAAAAAAAAAGCATTTCTTACCTTCAAACTCAGACAGAGGAAATACAGAATGGCACCTCTCTACCTGTCCTCATCAGCCTATTTTTAGCCCGTGGTTGTCTTTCAGTTCACCGGCCATCAAACATTGTACATCTTTGTGTATGGAGCATAAAATACATACTGTACTGTATATAAGTAAATCAATACCTTTGATTTTTTTGTTAGCTTAAGTAGCAGCATGTCATGTGCTATTTTCTGTTCTTTTCACTCTGAACATCCATTAAACCAAGGAATACAAATCTTGTACCAGCTTTATTTATCTGCTAATGAAATGAAACTGGTTAAGTAAGCGATGAGCAGTTAAGTGGAGCTGTTTGTTAAAGAGCAAAAAGATGAAGGTTGCCAAGGTCAAATACAACACTTGGCTGCATCCCACTAATTATTTTCCAGAATGTTCATTAGCTTAGGAAGAGACTTTTGGGTATGGCTGTCCTCTCAACCTACTTTACAGTCTCTCCCAGGAACAAGGCTCATCCAAAAACTGTGTTGTTCTGGCTTCAACCCAAGACTGCAACACAGTTGGAGAGCAGAGAGAGAGAAAGAGAGGCAGGGCGAGGAGAGACTGTGGTAGCATCTCTATTGGGGTCTGTGAGTTAGTGAAGAGAGCTGTTGTTTCATGGTTAATCACCATCTTCGCTTTCGGTGTTTGAAAGGGACGAAGGTTAGCCAGAGCACTCCTCCAGGCGCCATAACGGAGCCGCACCACAGGGCCCGTCAGGTGTCTTTGGAGACAAATCCAAAGTCAAATTGATTTCAAAAGCCAGGGGACCAATGTGTTTACTTCATCAAGCAGGCAACCGAGTGGAGAGCATAAACAAAATGAGAGGAATAAAAGAGCGGCTAGGGTTATCATGTGTGCAGTGACCCTCCGGTAATGACACTCCCTGCCTCCCCACCTGCACTGTGCCAGTTTTCATTTCCAATCCTATGGTTAAAAGGGGAAGGTGGGGTGCTGATAAAATTCCTAGTGTTCCTGTGGCTGGATTTTCTCCAGGTACAATTATCTTCCCAAAGCAGTCATTCCACCCTGTGTCAGGAGGATTTGAACTGCCTCACTAAGAGGGGCTGCCTTTCTTTCTTCCCTTTCCTTCGACTGGTTGTTGGTTGCTCCTCTTGGGTCTGTCAGAAATATCAGCCCCAGGCTTAACTTGCATTATCAGCCTGGTTGATGCAATCTCATTCTTCCAGATTTGCCCCAGGTTTTAAGATCTGACTGTGAATTACAAGGAAGAAGAAAAAACCCAAACATCTGTTCTAATTTCATTGATGAATTTCACATAATAAGGGTAAAAAAAACATAAATAGTGCCATCCTGGGTTTGCACTGCAAAATTCCCCGCAAAGCATGCTGGGATCACATAAAGCACAAACCCTGAAGTCATTGTTTACAAGTATTCTCTGTCATTATGTGAAATTCTTCAGTGAAGTTAAAAATGTTAGGTTACTCTTTTTTTAAATACACCTTATGCAGAGCTGTTTTAATGAGCCCAGTCCTCAATTCAAAACAAGAATTTCGCCACAGAGATTGGCATGCTGAGCAAAGAGTTTGGTCTCAATCTAGAAATAACAAGTGGGGCATGTTAGGGGTGGGGGAGTGTTACAGGGGCTAGCTTGGGCAAATGGACCAACATCAGGGAATAGTCGATGTTTGGGCTGTTTGGTGATGGCAAAAATCATTATCCCAATTATTAGATTCATACTGAAATCAAGTTTGGCACAATTACTTCTGCATCACATGCATTGACCACACCTAGGCATTTCAGACTTTAACATGCAATACATTCAACTGAATATATTTCAAATATATACAAAAATGAATAAAAAATAATAAAAATGCTGAAAACCCCCCTTAATGTTAAAGTGAAAACAGATTTATACCAATTAATTTCTATTAAACAAAAATATGTAAGGTCAAATAAGTGGCTGCAAAAATATTCACCCACTTCAGGTCAATCTTGAGCAAAAAAATCTTTGGCTGCAATCACAGCACCAAGTCTGTGTTGATAGGTCCCAATCAGACCTGCACATCTGGACACTACTCAAGTTCTGTCAGGTTTCATGTGGATTGAGAATGAACAACTCTTTTCAAGCCACAAATCCTCGATTGTGGCCTAGGCTTTGACTCAGCCACTCCAGAACATTCACCTTGTTGTCTTTAATTTGTTTCTGTGTAGCTTTTTGCTGTTTGCCTCGGGTTATTGTCTTGCTGGAAATAAATCTTCTCCCAAGTTGTAGTTCCCCTGCAGATTGAATAAGATTGTCCCCCAGGATATTAATACATTTTGCCACATTCATTTTAACCTCTACCTCTACACGTCTTTAAGGGCAGGCTGCTAAGAAGCATCCCCACAGCATGATGCTGCCACCAATGTGCTTCAGAGGGGCGACGGTGTTGTGCAGTGTTTGGTGTCCATCAAACATGGCATCTTGTCTGATGGCCAAAAAATAACATAATCTCATCAGACCAAAGAACTTTCCTCCACTTGACTATGGAGTCTTCCACATGCCTTTTGGCAAACTCAAATCAATAATTGACATAAGCTTTCTCCAGCATGCCACTCCCTCATGATGCATTGGCTGGTGAAGAACCAGGGCAACAGTTGTTGTAGGCAGAGTCTCTTCCATCTCAGCTGCTGAAGCTTGTAACTCCTTCAGAGTAGTCATAGATGTCTTGGTGGTCTCTCTCACTTGTCTCCTTCTTGCATGGTCACTCAGTTTGCGAGAATGGCCTGATCCAGGCAGATTAACACATGTGCCCCATATTCATTCCATGTTGATGATGGATTTAACTGAACTCTGGGGGATGTTCAGTGCCTTGGATTATTATTTTTTATCCATCCTCTGACTTACACTTCTCAAAAACCTTTTCTCTGAATTGGTTGGAGTGTTCTTTTGTCTTCATGGTGTAATGGTAGCCAGGAGTAGTGATTAACCAGTGACTGGACCTTTTAGATACAGGTGTCTTTTTACTACAATCACTTGACACATTCACTACACACATTTCCCCAATTGTACGACTATTAGCACCAGTTGGGTGGCCCTTTGTTGAATAAGGTCAGTCACTTTAAAGGGGTCAATATTTGTGCAATCACTAATTTTAAATTACATGTTTTATTAATTTGACATTACTTTATAGAAATCTGTTTTCACATTGACTTTTAAGAGGGTTTTTGCAAAATTTTTTTGTCAAAAATAGCCAAATTATATTAGACACCATCACATTATGAGGTTTGTTGTCACATGACGGTGTTCAACATATCAAATAAAAGATACCACCCAACCCTACTGCAGAGAGGTGAATATAATGATGAGACCACAGCAGAAAAATTGAGGATACACATATTAATAATGTCTAATTTTGGATTATTTCTTTTTTATTACTCAGACTCTTGAATAGAGATTTTCAGGAGATCCATCTTGACTTTCAATGCATTTCATGCCCACCAAGTGTGCAAAAAGAGGTGTTGCTTCAATTATCATTTCTTATATCCATGTCACTCTGTCTTATTGGATTCGGAAGATCAAGGTTTCTCAGCTTTTCAGATTTTAAAAGGCAACAGTTATAAAAGGAGTTGAAATGTCTTTGAAAAGCCCATACAAACAACAAACAAGTCATTATGTAAAATGAATCTTGTAATGTTTAGTGATAATATCCCTCTGAAGTTCATGCAAATGGGTAAAAAGCCACAAAGATGGGGAGAGTAAACCCCTTTTGAAATCAGAGGGTGTTAGATGTTTGGTCTGTGATGTTAATCTGACTGTAAGTAGCCATTTACCGAGTACAAAGACAAAGCCTGCTGTCAGTGTTCACTGCTGAATTTTCCATCTGCATGCAAAGGAAGAAATAATGATGCCATTATATGGTGTAACCAAACAGTGGAACAGCTTGATATGTTGTAATATCCTCTCTGAGACCTCTGTTAAAACCCATTTCCATAAAAGAAGCGGGGAGCCATACTTATTAAAGGCAGAACAAGAGCTCTCTGCTCAGAAAGAGGCTGGGGAGGTGTCTGTGCGTCGTCATCCTCACAGCCCCTCTGTGCTATCTATTTCAGTGCTGAGGCTTGTTTCTGTTCGCCTGCAGAACGAAGGTATTACCACCCTTCGTTCAGCAAGCTCCTGCACACATGACAGTTCATTTTCTGCATGATCTCCCAAAAGTCGATACGATCTTGTAAAGACAAATACCAGATAGCACTGGCTAACTGATGCAGTTTGGGGGGAACACCATTAATCATGCTCTCCTGGGGGGCGGGGGTGAGGTCCAGGTCTACCCAGCAAGTCTTCATGCATTAATAAAATCGCCAGATGATCTATGAATGAATTCACAGCTGGCAGTGCCTTCATTACCCATGGTTCTGCAGGGTTTGGGAGCACATGTCTGTATAGAATGAGCAGGGAAGTAACTGCAGAAATTCCTGTTGTTAGGCTGATGTGTCTGCTCAATTAAGACAGAGGCAGGTGTGTCATTCCAGATAAAGCACCCTGTAGATGTGGTATTTGAGTGAATGAGAGCAAGATGTGTCATTGATGCAAAGCATTTGAAACTAATCTGCAGGCCTCTAAGGCTAGGTGCATTAAGACTAAGCAAGAGCATTTCTTCTCAGCAACCTCTTTTTTTATCTTCTAATACCAGAAATTCTGGGTAAAAAAGACACTTCATTTGCTTATTTTTCATCTAAAAGTTGGCTGTTTCTATAAGGGTGTGACAAATGTACTTGGGTTAAATGGTGTGACTCACACCATCCTGACGTGCGCCGCCGACACAATCACAAACAACACAAAACCTGATGCAACAGAATCCTCACCTACATTAAGTGTGAACAGCAAGCTGCTTTTTCAACCTTCACAACATGCTGGGATATATGATAATATTGTCAAGCCTGGCAGCCCCATTTTCTGACGTCTTACCCCCCTGTTTGGTCATAATCCTGCTTTTCAAGAAAACAGAGGTAGCTGGAAATCTGTTGCAAGCTGTGGATCTGTACATTGCAGCAGTACTGTTTCACAACTGGTAGCTAGCTGGATAAGAAACTCCACATGGAGAATCTCAACAATGAGCTACACAGCCACGCACAGACTGCAACCTATGGACTTTGCCTAACACACTAAAAATATTCTTAAAGAACAACAGCTGCAACATTTTTCCCACCTGGGAGATCCCGAAACAGATTGCATTTTGTATAATGGTGAAATTTATGTTCCATTTTTTATGGCAAATGCTCCACAACATCACATAATAAATACATTTGGATTGCTCTAAATAGTTGTATGTGCATTATTGACCAATTCCAGCAAATGAAAGCCAATTATGTGACCAGTTTCAGGAAAAAGTCAACATGCATACAGCTTGTCTTCTTGTAGGGGTCTACAAGGTGTAACATTCACAGAGGTCACAGTTCATACCAGTGGTTAGTTTTGCACAAATGTTGTGTACTGGACCTTTTCTAGATGGATTTGCCTGATGACAGAGAAGGAGTCTGGCAAATCCATCTCCTTTGCAAGGTTATGGTAAGATAACATATGATTTATGTGGTGTGCCGTTACGCTATCACATAGCCATTATTAAACTGCATATAAAAGGATAAATGTAATGGTAGAGAACACTGGTTTAAGTGTGTATTAGTAGTGCAACATCATGACTCATGTTCAGCGCAGAATAGCTCATATAAACACAGGTTGTGACATTTTAACAGAGTCAAAGCAGAGCACCTAAATACACACTTGTAGCTGCTGTCCTCTGCACATCCAACATGGCCTTTAAAATGTATTAACATGCCCGATGTCCATGATCCTCTCCCTCTTTTTTTATCCAGAGGCTTTTTTTAAAAAACACCACGAAGAAGTTGGCGAGAGGAAGAAGAAGCTGGCTGCTTCCCTGCTACTGCACCCAAAACTAACTTTTCTACTCAGTGTGGTTTGTTATGACTGCTTCTCCCTCTTCTATGTTGGTCGTTTAAAAGCACCCAGTCAACAGTTAGGGGTGTAACTGCCATCTACATGGGTGGGTTATACTGTCATCTGTGACTGTTGTTTTTCCACATTCAGACCGTAGACTGTAGACAGAATTCAGGGACAATGTGGTTGTGTTGGTCACTCTGGCACAGTGTGGTTTTTTACTCGTTTTTCCAGTGAGGAAGATGCCGCCCCACCCCATCACACTGCCTGCATCAAAAGATGTTACTTAATCAGTGCAGCAATCAGCATAGCGTTCTCTGCATCTTCTCCACACTTCGACCCTATGATCCAACTGCCATAGGCAGAATCTAGACTCATCAACATAACGGTCCTCCATATGTTCAGGTTCCAGTGCAGGGGCCTGACGGTGAAGTCATGGCAAGCCTATGAGACCAGAGATTGACTTCATGCTGCTGTTACTTATTGTCTGAGCAGAGAGCAGTCGGCTGTATTGTCCTGCAAACCTTGACTACAAATCAGAGAGTTCCTAAATGCTGACAGGGTGAGAAAATAGCCTACTTGGCGTGTTAAAACAAGAGTCAATAGCAACGTCAAACTTTTTGTGCTCAGTTTAGTTTGGAGAAAAGCCATGGAGAGCTTCAAAAGTAATCAGTAAAATCTTATAATCAATTCAACATGTAGCGTTGCTTAAATAAGAGTGAAATACTTTTATCTATCTCATTCTGGTTGAAAATCTTTTTCTTGTAACTTAATAAACATATAACCTTGCAAAGCAGATGGATACGCCTGTTTTCTGTGTTTCTCACTGGCGGATCCATCTTGCAAAGCTCCCGTCTCCCTCTGTTTGGGCCCGGTTAGAAAGTGGCAGGACCAATCACCATCGAGAGGCAATACTTTCGAGCGCAGCAGAGTCATGATGTAAGCAAGCAGCAACAAGAGGCAGGGTTATGGCGGAAGAACTTAAAGTGGAAGCTGCTAAAGCGCCAGTTTTATCAGAACTTGACAACATGTCTTTGTTAGAAAAAGGACAAAGAACAGCACTGAGTTGTTTTCTTTTCAAAAACGACAAAAGTCGTGTACTGGCATGACTACAGTCGCCATGGTTAGCATTAATCACTTTTCTATGAAGTTTACTGTTTTGGTAGGGGCGCAGCTTGGTAGTGGCTACGTTACATGTTTTGTTGCTCTGATTGGCCCGTAAAGATGTGACAGACAGAACATTCATCCAATCACCCCCAAGTTTTTTTTGAAAGTCTCTACCCTTTCCCAAACACTGTCTTTGAAGGAAGGTTTACCAGATGGATGTGTGACAAATCCATCTGGCATGTCAGGTTAGTAAACATACACATGCCTTTTAATACCTAAATAAGACTCAGAATGAAGTTTACTGATGAAGAATTTGTTGTTATTCCATCCCCTAAAAGTTTGCTTCTACCGTTTTACTTTTCGACCTCTATTCCAGTTTATAAATCTAAAACACATTTTTAACTTGTCCCAGCACCCAAACTTCCATTCCTTCTTTGAACTGCCCTGTAATGAGACTGCTCCAGGCCTGATTCTGTCATTACAAAGACAGCTACAAGATTTAAACCCTTTGTTTCCACAACTACTAAAGATACACTAGGTGTCAACCACTGCCTTTGCTGTTCTGGAGAGGGATGCTGCATTTTGAGGTTATCCACAAAGATAAGAAGACCCTACTGAGCACTTAAGCCATGAACACTGTACACTTATTTGTACAGATATGGTAGGCCCTGTTGTGCTTGGAGCAGAGTTAGCAGAGAGAATAGACCAGCAGGCATGAGATGAATTTTGTTGGAAACCAGGGAATCTTCTGCAGTTTCCTCCAAGTCAGTGTTATGTCTGAGATGTGGCTGTGGCTTCTGAGAGATAAATTGAACTCTGCTCATTGATCTGACTTTCCTTGTCAGCTGTGCTCTTGTTGTTGACATATTGGGAGAAGCATTTCATGTGTTCTCCTGCATAGAGTTGTGATACAAATGAGTACAATCCGAGGCCATCTCTTTTCTTTTCTCTATCAGAGACGCTGTGACTTGGAGTCTTGACATCTTGAAACTGTGCTGCAGCTGAATAGCTTCCATTGTATCTCTACTTATCGCAGAGGGTGAATTGAACATGGTAAATCAGTCTGCAATGGAAACTGAATGAATCTCTTTCCACAGTAAAAGATAAGCATTACAGCATTAGATGGGAATGAAAGTTTCCATTTGAAAAAATCTTATGAACAGCTCTTCAATTGTTGGCGATTCGTGGCTGAGAGTCATGATATGATATGTAATGAAGAGCTGATAAGAGTTAAGCTCTCCCACAAAACTCAGCCAGCCCACACTGATATAAGGCAGACGGAGGGAGAGAGAAAGCAGAGAACTAAAGCATAGACAGAGGAGACTATCTGACTAAAAAGGAGTCAACAACAGACAGTCTAAATACTTAAAATCAAGCAAGATGCTTACAAATGAAATATATAATTTAACACAGCTGCGTCTCTGGTTCTCCATTTGCATTAGCTCAAGAAAACCTAATTTACTGACAACATAGAGCGCTGTATCTCATATACATTTTGAATGTAGCTCATCTTTGCATGATGCATCATGTGTCTAAAGTTGGCAACACACGCTTTGATAAATAATTCATGTTACTTCAAAAACTAACTTATACTGCTTGTTTTTTCCACTACATTTCAATCCCTTTTATGATGTTCATTTATAAAACATAACCTCCTTATTTTACTTTGAGTAAAATGAAATGTTTACAGCTGATTCTTTGTTGGTTTGATGTGATTCTCTGACTTGGGAGCAGCTTGTGAATTGGGAGCAACAATTCATGGGAGGACTCAGCAAACACGATGTAGAGCCATCAGCACAGTTGATAACAATGTCATTAGCATTGTCAGATCCCAGAATACAGCGGTGTAGCTGTTGACACTGAGCAGTGAGTCACTCTCAATAAACATAGGTCTTACAAGTGCAATGCACTTTATTTATCCTGAGGCGAAGTAGATAATTACAGCCGCAAAGAACACTCACCGACCGAAATATCAAATATTGACAACATTCATTGCAGTGGGATGTCAGTGGTAGTAAGGAGTGTTTCTCTGAGAATAGCAATGTACAGACTGAAAATGTAGTGTGAAAAAATATTTTTCAGAATGGGTGCTCAGGGTCCTATTTCACTGATAATCCCATAATAGATAGCAAATGAACAGGCTGTACTTAAAGGTGCACAGATCTGTGTTAAGACTTATCAGAATCAGAAAGATAGACAGCACATTCATTTTTACATTGAAGGTAAGAGCAGTTATCAGGTACTTCACTTTAATGATTCCTTCTTATACTGCTTTTTACTTCTACGGCAGAACTGTGATTTATGCTTCATTAAAGGTACAATATCTATAATCTCTTAGCAATTAAATGCCTTAATTATTAAAAAAAAATACTTAAATTACCTCAAATATTCACCACAGCTTTTAATTCTCTGGTTTTATAATTGTAAAGAGACTTCCATGAAAGACACAACATGAGTAACATTGCCTTGGACCACACCACATTGTATGTCAAAGACTGTTTCATAAGGAAACAGGAGCTGCCATTCTGTTGCTGCATCTCATTCATGTTTGAGCTGCTTACTTGAGATTGAACACGATTGTTCTCTGCCTTCAATTGCGTGTCCTGTGACCCAAGCTCCTTGGCTTTACCTGATACTCAAAGTCCTAGATCATTTCTTCTGTGGGAAGGATCCTCCCTAGTCAGATCCCTCAGAGGCAAGGCCCGAGTCCACCCTGGCAGCGTAATGGAGGATTGAGTCATAGGAATGGTCCTGTCCATATAAGCAGCAGCAAAAATTAAAATAGTAGGGGTACCCACAATTACTTGTCATCATACAGTATAATCATGTATAACTATATACTTTTTGCCCATCCAGCTTCTCTGTGATGCCATAAAATAATGATGATAGCATATTAATGGTGGAAACGGGACATTTAAAAGTGTATTGAGTGCCCAAGGACCCGGCATCCTCTTGATATTGCACTTTTTATTTATTATTTTTTTTTGAAGAGAAGGTAAACAGTGTGCATTGGATTGTGGGAAATTCCTGCCAGCAGAGGATGCGTCCACGCACCCTTGGAAATTCTCTGTTTGAAAGACCCAGTCCTTGGAAAAAATTTTCCTCTGATGGCAGTTGGTGACGTAGTATCCTTCAAAAAGGTCAGTTAGAGGATCCTTCCTTGGCAGCATCTGATCGGCTTCTGATTGGTCCAATCCCTCTGAGGGAGGGGTTGGAACAAGGAATTATTCTAATTATTCTAATGATTTCACGCTTTTCTCTGTGCCATCTTCTCATATAAGGGGCAACTTTCATCGATGAAAAATAAAATTAACGCAGAAATGCAGAGAAACTGCAGTTCCTCGGTTGACAACTTGATGCTGGCTGCAGAAGCACATAAAGTCATAAATGCACCCCATATAAAAGTGTCTAGACAGCCTGGCTGCAGGCTGTTCACTTCTGACAGCCACTCTCACAGACCGCTAATCTCAGACCCTGTTTATCTCAGAACAGAACTGCCATAATTTGTGGGAACAACATATTTCCAGTTTTAAACTTTTTTGTATTCATAAACAAAGTCTAGCAGGTACATTAATGAGATAAAAACATAGCAAACATTACAGACTAAGGAAATAAAACAGTAAAAGGTCAGAGGTCTAATACAAGATTAAATTACTAGTATATAGACCGGTTTTTAGAAGTAGTAACAAGAACGGTGGCTCACTTTAGCTTCATTAGCTTTAGCTAAAGCATAGCTACACTGGCTACATAATTAGCATTACTACATAAGTCAATGTAGTTAAGTTAGCTTTAGCAAAATGAGCTTTAGAAAACAAAGCTAATGCTTACTTAGCTATATAGATAATGTAGTTTACATAGCTGCTTTGTGAGCTACAGTCATGGACGAAAGTATTGGCACCCCTGACATTTTTCCAGAAAATACCCCATTTCTCCCAGAAATTGTTGCAATTACGAATGTTTTTGGTATTTACACGTTTATTTATTTTATGTGCATTGGAGCAACACAAAAAAGCAGAAGAAAAAAGACAAAATTGACATAATTTTACATAAAACTCAAAAAATGGGCTGCACAAAATTGTTGGCACCCTCAACTTAATATTTGGTTGCTTAATATTTGGTTTTACCCTTGGGAAAAAAAATACTGAAATCAATCACTTCCTATAACCATCAACAAGCTTCTTACACCTTTCAACTGGAATTTTGGACCACTCTAATTGCAAACTGCTCCAGGTCTCTCAGATTTGAAGGGTGCCTTCTTGCAACAGCAGCTTTGAGATCTCTCCTTAGGTGTTCAATGGGATTTAGATCCAGACTCATTGCTGGCTGCTTCAGAACTCTCCAGTGCTTTGTCTCCAACCATTTCTTGGTGCTTTCTGAGGTATGTTTTAGATCATTTGTCCTGCTGGAACACCCATGACCTCTGACGCAGACCCAGCTTTCTGACATTAGGCCCTACATTGTGGCCCAAAATCCTTTGATAGTCTCCAGATTTCATGATTCCTTGCACACAGTCAAGGCACCCAGTGCCAGAGGCAGCAAAACAACCCCACAACATTTTTGAATCTCCACCATGTTTAACTGTAGGTACTGTGTTCTTTTCTGTGTAGGCCTCATTCCGTTTTCTGTAAACGGTAGAATGACATGCTTTTCCAAAAAGCTCTACCTTAGTCTCATCTGTCCACAAAATGTTCTCCCAGAAGGACTGAGGCTTACTCAGGTACATTTTTGCAAACTCCAGTCTGGCTTTTTTATGTCTCTTTGTCAGCAGTGGGGTTCTCCTCAGTGTCCTGCCATAGCGCTTCATCTCATTCAAAAGGCGACGTATGGTCCGAGCTGACACTTTTGAACTCTGAGTCTGCAGGGCAGCCTGAATTTGTGTGGAAGTTGACTGAGGATGTTTATCCACCATTCCAACTATCCTGCGTTGCATTCTTTTGTCAGTTTTCTCTTCCGTTCACGTCCAAGGAGATTAGCCACAGTGCCATGGGTTATAAACTTCTTGATTATATTACGCACAGTGGACAAAGAGATTTCAGGATCTCTGGAGGGTCTTGTAATCTTGAGATTGTTCAAATTTTCCACAATTTTGCTTCTTAAGTCCTCAGATGATTCTGGGCTCTTCTTTCTCTTCTCCATGCTTGGTGTGACACACACAGGCACACAACACAAAGGTTGAGTCAACTTTTATACATTCTAACTGGCTTCAGGTGTGATTTCTATATTGCCAGCACTTGTTACTGCCACAGGTGAGTTTAAATGAGCATCACATGCTTGAAATAAAATGATTTACCCACAGTTTTCAAAGGGTACCAACAATTTTGTCTGGCCCATTTTTTGAGTTTTATGTAAAATTATATAAATTGTTTTTTGTTTTCTTCTGACTTTTTGTGTTGTTCCAATGCACATAAAGGAAATAAACACGTGTATACTAAAAACATTTGTAATTGCAACAATTTCTGGGAGAAATGGTGTATTTTCTGGAAAAATTCCAGGGGTGCCAATACTTTCATCCATGACTGTAAGCTTTAGCTACACAGCTACATTACCTATGTAGCTATATTAGTTACGTAGTTCTGTTATCTATGTATCTTACACAGCCAGTGGAGCACCGTAAGCTACAAATGCTGCATTAGAATGATGTATGATGAGCTTTTGTCCTGTTGTAAAATGTTTTGTAATCAGGTTTCAAAGGTCAGGTTTTTAAATTTTATTCTTTTTTGTCTTAAACATTTCTTTTACCCTTAACATAACACTAAACAGAAGTGTAGTTCTAGTGAAAGGAAAGTTATAGCGTGTATTTTTGTTTTGAGATATACGGCATCTCAGATGAATGGTCTGTGAGAGCAGCTGTCAGAGATGTGCAGTCTGAAACCAGACCCCTTCTCAAAATGTTGATACGGTCGCTGTGTAGGGAAAACTCCATCCCCACTGTGAAGCATGGTGGTGGCAGCATCATATCGTAGGGAATCTTCTTGGCAGTCAGCCCAGATAGGCCTGTGAAGGTAGAGGGTGAAACGAATAAGGTAAAATACAGGAAATTTCTGGAGGAAAATCTTTTCAGTCTGCAAGAGAACTACAGCTTCTCAGACTTCAAGCAGGACCATGACCCAAAGCATGCAGTGAAAGCTACACAGATTGATTGATTTATTAAATCAATAAAAGGGTAAAACATCCACTTACATCCATGTATGTTTTATAGGCAATGTATGTGTTGAAACATTGATAATGTACAGCCTGTTCTATAAGGCTTAAAGAACATGTCCATTAATGTAAAATCTTGAATCATCCTTAAACTTGAGGTTCTTATTGTTCCATTACAACAATAAGCACATCATCTTCTCAGAAAAACCTTAGAAAGTGTTATTGCAGGGAGCCTTTTCCCTGTCAGATGCATTAGTTTCTATCTCTGTGAGGATCAGGTGCTACTTAAGAATAAAAATGAGAGGGCAATTAATGTGTCAAGCTTTTAAAAATTCAAAGAGGGCTGTAATAAGATAAAACTTTGCTAGGTTAAAGATAATAAGGGAGGTTAGATGATAAAAGTGCTACACTATGATCTTGGTTTGTATTCTTGAATCCCTGGTCTCTTCGCCCACATGTTTGCCTCCTCCATATTTTTCAGATGAAAATCCCCATGTATAATGAAGACCACATAGAGGAAAAGATGCCTGCTGCCAAGATATCGTTCTAAAATGAATTAAGCTTTAGAATCATTTAAAAACAGCAAGTATATCTGTGTAGATAAAGGGAAAAAAAATGCCCAGGGGAAGACAGAGGCCTCAGCATCACCTACAGAAGAATAAACGTAGATTTAGCAAAAAATAATAATCCTACTACGCTTTTGCATAAACTTCTCCTGCGGCAAGCATGTGATCTGAAAGGCAGCAGTCCAGTCCTCTTGCCTGTAATAACTCTGTACTACTTAAAGCTTGTGAATGTTGAACCTGCAGTGTATCCTGTAAGGCATGAGGGTTCACCACTGCACTTCTCCATTCTGTTAAATATTTGCCCTATCTTTTCTGCAAGGCTCATATCATTTCAAATATGGCTCATCATGGGGAGGAATACCATTTTAGCTGTAAATCTTTACAATTCACTTAACCACACAGACCCCTTTCCTTCCTCCATCTTCCCTCCGTTCTTTCCTCAGCTTCCTGTGCTCCTCGGAAGAGCCTGATAAGTATAATCATAAGTGACTAGTTCAGCAGCTTGAGCTGCCGGAGCTACAGAGACCGATGTATTCTCATGATATCCAGGCACAGCTGTAAATGCCAGTGCACAATCCACACAAGATGCTCTCACATTCACACACACGCACAGAAATACACATACACCCACACTCCAGGTACTTCATTTTGCATGCCAGTTGTTGTTAAAGTGCAATAAACACAAGCGTATTTACACCAGAAGGCAGTTAGTGATCATTTATGCAGCACTATGGAGGCTGTCTCTGTCTCCAGGGAGAAAGGGTCTACCTATCTGTCTGTGAATAGTCTTACTGCTGTAGTTAACGTCTTTGTTTGCACACAGTAAACATGCCCCCTGTGTATGTATCTGTGTTTGTGTATGCATGTTTAGATCTGCATTGAAGCTGTGAGCACGTATGTATCTAAGCTGATGTTTGCATTTTCACAATAATTATTGCTTGCACAGTCGTTGTGCAGAGCTGCAAGCCTCCAACTATGGCTTTAAACGTCTTTAGCCATCAGCAGCATTGGCAAAGAGGCGGAGCATGACTTGTTTACAGAACATACAGACAGTAGATTGAAATTGACTGCAGGGCAAGTAGAGCATTACCACGGTTGTAACCTGTTTCATTTCTCACTGATCTGCACTGAACAGGGAAAGTGATATTTAATTGAGTCTATGGGCAATCATCAACAAACAGTATTCATTTTTTTAGTGGAATGGAATTTAAATTAAATCCTCACTAAGGTGTTGCAGTTTTTCAGACGAGGTATTGATCACACAGGAGATGTCCCCACACGTGCTGCCAATGTTCAAATGTTGTGCATCTGGTCAGCAATGCTCTTTTCAAGATGGAGCTCCAAGGGAGTTCCCCCTCCTCTTCCTCAGCATAGAATGAGTCACCAGGGGCAAGATGGAGAGCTCTTTCCCTCAACATGGCACCCGCACTTAGTATCTGTCAGTGGCCATGCCGCATATCCTCAGGCTCAATTAATCAGAAGCCCACCTTTGGAGGATTGTGCCCTGGCCCGCATTTAAAGGTACCTGCGGCCGCCTGTGCCAGTGGTAACCCTGGCAGGAGACAAGTGGAACAGGTTGGCCTGACTTGGCAGGAGGGCAAGATGGTGTTAATACAGACTTTGGGAGATGATTTCCTTTGAGGGAGATCCAATCCAATGTCACTGCATGGTGCTCAGGAAGTGGTTGAGCTGCCGACTGATGAAGTTTCTAATTCAATCTGTTCCAGATCACCAGGGGGTCAGTGTTCGCGCCAAAGCGTAACCTCACATCCTGTTCTCCGGTCACTGAGGAAATGTTAGTCCTATTGATTGGAGAATCCAATAGACCATCAATAAAGAGAGGAAGCAGCAGTTCATTTCTGTCTTCCTCTAGTGACTTTTTTGCTGTAATTATCTATAAGACAACTATGCACAATCAAGTAAAGTCTGAACTGTACCTGCATGTTTGGCTGATGTAAAACAGCATTTCAGTCTCATTAGAGTGAACAAGTCACAGTGATCTACCCTGTTCCATTACTCTGATACATTGCTGCCATCTAGTGTTTCTAAGCAAGTGCACTATGAGCAATGAACTAATTCAGTTCTAATCAAATCCTGTTTCAACCTGTTTTTTAGGAAATGTTGAAAATATTTTAATGGTTAGGAGAATACACAGCAACAGGCAAAGCCTCTATATAGCTTCAGCTTGATTTAAAGTGGGACTTTTTGATACTAAATCCTCTCAGCATTATTCATGACCTCTGCATATGTGTAATTTTTACTTTGCATCAAGAAAGCTCTAAGACTTTATATGTTGTAGAGTATGACCGATTATAATTAACAACATCAGTGAACTCATTAAATCTCATTTTCTTTTTATAGCAAAGATAAAAATGACTTTTATTTAACTCCAGTCAAAAGGTCAGTCAGTGCTGCAGCTCCTCTGACCTTGAGGACATTTTAACAGTAGAGAAAACTGGAATGATGCTTCTAGGCCTGGGAGTATGGACGGTATAGCATTCTTTTGTCTTACATTTTGAAATTATTTAACATCAATAAAGATGTGTGATCAAATAAACCCCCAAAAATATAAACCAAAGCAAATAGGCAACTTCAGCTCTTAGGATCATTTTTTAAGAAGCTTCAAAATGACTACAACCTACATTTTCAGTACCTGTCAAGATATAATGTTCCATTTTAAGATTCTTTCCAACAGATTTTTACTTTAGGACACTTTTTTAACACTTAACAGAAATGTCAGCACTGATGCATTCATCCTCCTTATTCGTCTGTCAATCTGCCTTGTTGAACAGCAATATTATGTAAAGTGCATAAATAGTCATAATTTTGTTACTGATATGCAAAAATGTATTTTTTCATGGTGCCAAACAACAGAAACCATTGACTTTGTATGAAAATTAGAATCAGATTCCACCTGACTCTGTTTAGATTTGCTTTCAATGAACAGGCATTAGACATTGAATAAAAAAGATTATGTAAAACTGAAAAAGTACAAACATTTTTTATTTAAATATACACAAGCTCTTGTTAGGTTGTTTGTCTAGTATAAGTTTGTGTGCATTGATAGTATGGTTGCAAGATGGACAAAAGGTGCAAGAATGCTGACTAGACATGATCAGAAGTATTCAGTATGAATGCATGTGGGCAGAATTACATGAGAACACTAAAAAATTAACGAGATGAATAATTATTGTTAAAAAATATATTGTTCTGTTAACTTCAAATAAATGAATTTTTAGATACACTTTATTGCCAAAAGTATTTGCTCACCTGCCTTGACTCACATATGAACTTACACCAAACTCTCTCATCCATGTCTTTATAGACCTTGCTTTGTGCACTGATGCACAGTCATGTTGGAACAGGAAGTGGACAAACCCAGCTCCTGAAAAACAACCCCACACCATAATCCCCCCTCCACCAAACTTTACACTTGGCACAATACAGTCAGACAAGTACCGTTCTCCTGGCAACCGCCAAACCCAGACTCGTCCATCAGATTGCCAGATGGAGAAATGCAATTTGTCACTCCAGAGAACATGTCTCCACTGCACTAGGGTCCAGTAGCGGCGTGCTTTACACCACTGCATCCAGCGCTTTACATAGCATTTGGTGATGTATGGCTTGGATGCAGCTGCTCAGCCATGGAAACCCATTCCATGAAGCTCTCTACACACTGTTCTTGAGCTAATCTGAAGGCCACATGAAGTTTGGAGGTCTGTAGTGATTGACTCTGCAGAAAGTTGGCGACCTCTGTGCACTATGCGCCTCAGCATCCGCTGACCCCACTCTGTCATTTTACGTGGCCTACCATTTCGTGGTTGAGTTGCTGTCTTTCCAAGTTGCTTCCACTTTGTTATAATACCACTGACAGTTGACTGGAATACTTAGGAGCGAGGAAATTTCACGACTGGACTTGTTGCACAGGTGGCATCCTATTACAGTACCTGGAATTCACTGAGGTCCTGAGAGCGACCCATTCTTTCACAAATGTTTGTAGAAACAGTCTGCATGCCTAGGTGCTTGATGTTATACACCTGTGGCCATGGAAGTGATTGAAACACCTGATTTCAATTATTTTGGTAATATAGTGTATATTTTTCTAATAAAGTCAATGTAAATTTGTCACTTTGCAAGATGTGCAAAGGGTGCAAGAATGCTAGACATGATCATCAGAGTAACTTTGTGACTGTCAAGTGGTCATTAGAGTTTCTCTGTGACTGTGATATAATATGGAAGGATGATCATCAGAGTAGTTCTGTGTCTGTTGAGTGGTCATTGAGTAGTCAGTCATTGACTGCTGCATTTCACATTAGGGACACAAGCCTGATGGTGTAACATTGTTTTATAACAGATTTCATCTGACCCACAGTGTATTTTGGGGAGACACTATATTATGAAAAATACTTTTCATTAATTTAAACCATTTAATCATAATTGGAGTAAAATACCACCATAATGACCAATCATAAGTCATGACTTTGCTCAATTTGGCAGGTCAAATGACGCCAAACTGGTACCTGAATGAAGCGCCGTATGTGGTCTCTTTTCAGTGAGCTGGTACTTCTTCGTGAGCTGAGCCACATGACCTGGCTCACTATAAAGAGAAGGAATTCCCATCACTAATGTGTATGCATGAGATTAGCTAAAATTGATGGGCACTCTTGAATGTGGAGTAAATGAGTAAGTGTGAATAATCTGACTGATCAGATGACTAGAAAAGTTCTATACAAGCTCAAGTCCATTTACCATTACCCTTAAAACTAAGACCATGATGTTGTATGTCTTTACTCATGTTGTGTAGATCTAATGGTTGGACAAGGAGGGGTTCACACAAAAAAATAATAATAATTAATATATATTAGGGCTGTCGCGGTATACCGGTATTGCCGATAACTGTGGTGTTTAAAAGTAAAATTTCATTATCATGTTGAAAATGTGCATATGATAATATCGTGTAAATGATCCAGCAGCGCCACTTGGCACTGGGTAGTTACGCTGGTCCCCACTCCAACACAGTAGGTGGCGGTAATGCACCTTAACACTGGTTGCCACCCGCCAAAAAACAAAAAGAAGAAGACACTGCAGCTGCAGTAGACAGCAGGGCACCTAGCCAACGTGGCTCCCAGGTAATGAGCATTACGAGTGATTGTAAACATGTCAGTGGGAGCCGTCAACGACAGCGAGACACTCTATCCTAACTCTAAAATAGTTAACTCGCCGGTGTGGGAGTTTTTCGGGTTCCGAAAAGTGGAAGCGGGGAAGATTGACGACACGCCAGTTTGCAAAAAATGCTGAGCTGAAGTACCTCAAACCTGTTTTTCCACCTTCGTCTTCATCACCCTGAAGATTTTGCTACAGCAGAAAGAGTGAGTTGCGTGAATAGTGAAAGTTAATGCTGCAGTCAGGTCTTGTTTGTTTGTTTTTTTTCTTTTTAAGTTAAGTTATATCATTGGAGTTTATAGTGTTTTCTCTCCTGTGGAAATTTGTTAGGCAAGCTCACAGAAGCGACAGAGAGTCCCCACTTCCAGTCAGCTAACACTGTTTCAGTCAGTGGAGAAGAAAAGAAAGGCAGACATGGCTCGTGCATGTCAGGATGAAGCCATCACTAAATCACTGGCTTACTTCATCGCAAAGGACATGATGCCCTTTAGAACAGTTGAGAGGCCAGGGTTCAAAACACTGATGAATACTGTTGCTCCTAAATACAAAATCCCAAGAAGACAACAACTTTCTGAAAAAGAAATCCCCAACATGTACCTGAAAGTTAAAGCTGACGTTGTCAGCTCTCTGGCAGAGGCACAGCATGTTGCTTTTACTACAGATCTGTGGACCAGCAATACAGGCCACCCCTACATGAGCTTAACCGCACACTTCATAACACCGGCGTGGGAAATGAAGGCTGCATGTCTGGAGACAGCTTTCCTACCTGAGGACCACACTGCAGAAAACATCAAACAGGCCTTTAATAATCTAATCGCAGAATGGGGGATTGACCAAACAGCAGAAGTATGTGTTATGACCGACAATGCCACCAACATGAAGGCTGCGTTTAAATCTCTCCCATCCAACTGGATCAGCTGCTTTGGGCATAATTTAAATCTTGCACTTGGAAAGGCCCTGAAGATTAACCAACTAGAAGCTGCTGTGAAGGCGTGTAGGAGTGTGGTCCAAGGATTCAACCACTCATGGAAGAGAAGGAGGGAGCTGGCAAAGAAACAGGCAGAGCTAAATCTGCCTCAGCATACCTTAATCCAAGATGTTGTTACAAGATGGGGGTCTACATACGACATGATGTCAAGGTAGGTTTGAGCATGATAATATTCTGATAATATTCTTCTGTCAAAGCTATTTTGTCTGTCAATATAAACATGCCATGTGCCAATTAAAGGCAGTAAATTATTATATAATTATTTAGTAAATAGTTTTATGGGTGCCTTTTCATCCACTATACTCACTTGCCATACTGACACATAATAATAATGATATATTCTGCTCATAATGCACTTTGTCATTCGACAATTTTCAACACACTACTGAGTTAAGCATTTACTGCATACTGTTAACCAGGTGTTGTGTTGATGAGGAATAACTGATATTTTTCTTAATTTAATGTAATGTTTCAGGTTTGTTGAACAGCATACTGCAGTGGCAGCTACTCTCATGGGGGACAGAAATACCAGGCACCTTGTGCTGAAGGGGTCCTACATCTCTACTCTTGAGGATGCATGTAAGGTCCTGAAGCCACTCCGAACCTTCACTGATTCCCTGGCTGCAGAGACACGTATCACAATCTCCTCCCTGAGACCTGTCCTGCATCTGATGGCATCCATCTTGGCAGAGGAAGATGATGACAGCAGCCTGATGAAGAGTATGAAATGTGTCATCCGCCAGAACTTAGAAGAGCGGTATGAAGATCCGGACATGGCTAAAGGTGAGTTGGCTAGTACCACAGTGTTTGCTAAAAAACCTGAAATGAAGTACTCAGAATTCACTTGTACACCAAGGATTTCCATATTAGTTTTTAAAAATATCATCCAAACTCTACTAGTCTTGAGTTTCTAATATCTGTTTTTGTGTTTGTGTCATCTACAGTGATGAATAATGCCTGTGTACTGGACCCACGCTTCAAGCTGACCTTCACAGAAGAAGAAGCTAATGTGATTCCTGCAATCAAAAGCCAGCTAGAGCAGCAAGTTGCTACCAGTGAAGGAAGCTCTTGTTCACTATCACACCAGGAGTCTTCTGCCAGAGGAGAGAGTGAAGAGGAGAACACAGAGGTCTGCAGCTCTGAGCCCTCAGAGGGCTTGGCAGGTATTTTAAAAATGATCTCAAAGAAAACACAGCAGCGGAAGGGACAATCAGCAGAAACTGAGAGACAAACTGCAGTCCTTGAAGTTTCTGCATACACATCCATGCCCACCATTCCTGTAGAGAAAGACCCATTGCAATGGTGGAAAGCTAATGAGGATGAGTTTCCAAGGTTGGCAAAACTGGCAAGGAAGGTCCTTTGTGTTCCTGCCACCAGTGTTTCATCTGAAAGACTTTTCAGTTCTTCAGGGAACATTCAGACAGTGTTTCGCTCCAGCTTGACACCTGATAAACTTAACATGCTTGTTTTCCTTCATAAAAATCTACCATAGGCAGAGAATGGAAACAGAAAAAGAAAAATATGCCAGGGATTGTTCAGTATTGGATTGGATTGGATTATTCCAAAGTTATTAGTTTTCATTCTTCATTTGTACACAAATGCTGTGTCCCCTGCTATCCACAAATGATTTTGTTTCAGTTAATATTGTAGTTATAGCAGATGTTGCACCTTATGGATTTTCTGTTTATCAGTTCATCTGGTTACCTTTGAACTAGATATTGATTGTAATTGCATTTTTTATATGCAGTTGTACAGTTACTGTTTTCATATTGTCTCAGTACCTCCTTAGACAGGTATTTTGAGTGTAATTCATCTGCCAAATGGGAGAACACAACAAAAATAAAGTTAAAGATAAATTTGATTGATTGTCTCATTATTATTTAAACTTTTATTGATATTGTGATAGTATCGTTATCGTGACATTTTTTGCCCACGATAATCATGAAGTGAAAATCTGATATCGTGACAGCCCTAATATATATATATGAGCCAAAACACAAACTGGTAAAAAGTGCTTAACCATACTTTACATACCAACCAGCTCTTTGATTTCTGTGCATTTATTGCATCCATATCATTATCCAAACATTGAAAATGTGTGCACATTGCATGTTTTTTTCTTATTACGCAGGTGGGAGAGTTGCTGCACTTAAACATCCTGTCCAGATAAAGCTGTTACTATAGTTCCACCTCTAAGTGCCCAGAGGAACACTTTAATGGCACCACGTCTTTTTTTTTCCAAATAGTCTCTCTCTCTCTCTCTGTTTCATCCAGACTTGTCCTAATAATCAAAAAGAAGTGTACAGGCTTTCATCCTCAAACACGAGTAATACAAGCATCCCTGTCTGCAGGCTTAAAGAAGCATCAAAAGAAATGCATGTTTGAAGGTTTAAGCATCACAATTCCTTTGCTCAGTTCTGTTCAATTATTGCTGCAATGAAGATATGACATCTTAGTTAAGTCACTGAACCTGTGGTTTAACCAGTAATGTTGCTTTAATTCACACCAAATCAAGACACGTCTTTGAGGAGCTGCTTTCACTGCAGCAATAATAGGCAGACTCTTTGTCGCACAGGTTATCGCAGTTGCAGTCATACATTATTGACCTGAGCTTCATTTATATTCTACCTCTCCATTTCTGCTTGTTTCCATTTCTTGTCAGCAGATTCAGTTTGACCTCCCACAGCACCAAACGCAACATCCACAGATCTCCCGTAACTTTTCTTCTGGTTAGCTCTCCATCCGTCCCTGTCCTCCACCTGAGTTTCAAAGTTTTTCTTCATCTATCTTTGAGAGCATGATGTGGGGAATCGCCCTCATCAGAAGAGGGTGTTTTTCATCTCCTTCACAGAACTCCCTCATTTCCTCCCTTTCCTGTTCTGCCTCCTCCCTCTCATCTCTCCAAACCACCACAATCTCTCTCTCCATCTCCTCCGTTTGCACAGATGCCTTCTCTATCCCCTGTTTCAGCTGTCTTTTATTATTCTTTTCATCCCTCCCTTCTTTCATCTGCATCTCTAGCTTGCTTGTTCACTTGCAAAGATGTTTGAAGTCTTGAGGTCATCAGGAAACTTCTTCAACTGCTCCCTTCTTTTCTCCAGCCCGTTCCGCTCTCTTTTTCATCCGTCATTCAGATCCTCTTCTCTACAGAGCCCCATTACTCTCCGCTCTGTTCGATTCGCCTTTTCTCTTACAGTTTGGCTTTCATTTTGGACATTTTTTTGTTGTGGAGAATTTCTTTGGTGTGTGCCTCCTATTCTTCTATTTGTGCCATTTTCCCTCTTGCTGTTGACGGTTCACTGGCAGTATTTTTAAAATCAGTTTTTCACAATGTTCCCACAGCAGTGGTCTTTTGATTGATTTTTGTAGTTTTTCTTTAGATTACATTTCTACACTGCTCCCTTTTTACTTCATGATTTTTTGTTCACAATGCCTCAAATATTGTGTTAGACAGAAATAATATAAAAACAATTCCCATAAAACAAGGGATGGGAAGTGAATTGAATATATCTTTAAACCATTTTTACCTGGAAATGTAAACATGATTAATGGAAATAAAGTCAAAGAAAAAAATGGGGATGATATGTTTTTCATTTAAGGTGGTAGCTGGTTTCTTTTTTGTTTTTTTTGGTGGTGGTGGTGTGGGGGGGGGGCACACTCAGAGAGTGCGAAGGGGAACATACATTGCTTATAAAAGTAATCCCCCCCTTGCTATAGAAATAAAGTTTGACTTGACTTGACTTGCATGTTTTATCCTTTATTGATTTTATAAATCAGTCATAGTCAATATAATTTGGCTTAAAAAAAAGACCTCTTTGATCTAGAAGTGAAAACAGATTTCTATAAAGTAATGTAAATTAAATTAAAAAAATATGGAAGATAAAATAAGTGACTGCCTAAATATTGACCCCATTTAAAGTGACGAACCTAAGTCAACAGCAGTCCTGCCAGTTGGTGCTAGTAGTCTTACAGTTAGTGACGTGGGATCACCTGTGAAGTGAAAATGTCTCAAGGGAGACACCTGTGTCTGGAAGGTCCAGTCACCCGTTAATCAGTATTCCTGGCTACCATTACACCATGAAGACAAAAGAACACTCCAAGAAACTCAGAAAAAAGGTTATTGAAAGTCAAGGGATAGGTACAAAAAAAAATTCCAAGACTCTGAACATCCCCGGAGTTCGGTTGAATCCATCATTGAGAAATGGAACGAATATGGAAAGTGGACATCTGCTTAGGTCAGGTGATCCTCACAAGCTGAGTGTCCGTGCAAGAAGGAGACTAGTGAGAGAGGCCACCAAGACACCTAAGACTACTCTGAAGGAGCTCCAAGCCTCAGCAGCTCAGATGGGAGAGACTCTGCATACAGCAACTGCTGCCCAAGTTTTTCACCAGTCAAAGCTTTATGGGAGAAAGTCACTGTTGCAGAAATCTCACATTAAGTCTCGAATAAATGTTCACCAAAAGGCATGTGAATCCAGGTTAGGGTTAGGGTTAGGACTCCATGGTCAAGTGGAAGAAAGTTCTTTGGTCTGATGAGACAAAAATGGTACTTTTTGGTCATAGGACAAGACTGTATGTTTAGGGGAAAGCAAACATACCATCCCCACTGTGAAGCACAGTGGTGGCAGCATCATGCTTTGGGGATGCTTCTCGGCCCTGGAAGGCTCGTAAAAGTTGAGGGTAAAATGAATGCAGTAAAATGTAGGACAATCTTATTTAGTCTGCAATAGATTCATGGCTTGGGAGAAGATTTATTTTCAAGCAAGACAATGGCCTTAAGCATACAAGTAAAGCTACACAGAAATGGTTTAAAGACAACAAGGTGAATGTTCTAGAGTGGCAAAGTCAAAGCCCAGACCTTAGTCCTATAGAGAATTTGTGGCTCGATTTAATCCCTGTGCAAACTGACAGAGCTTGAGTGAGATATTTTTTTATTAATAGTATCATTTTTGTCAATGAAGCCAAATTATATTGACCAGGATTGATTTATTAAATCAATGAAAGGGTAAAACATCCAAGGGGGTAAATATTTATTATAGGCATTGTAGATAGAAGCATTTAGCTAACTTGAATCACACCTCCACCCTGATTTTCATATTTTAAACTAGAATATATGTTGTCTTTTTTTTTTCATTTGTGCCAAGTTGACCACAGATACGAAGTGGTTTAAAAAAGAGGCCACTTCCTCTGAAAGGGCAGAACTGCACTGTGCTAAATCATTTTCCTCAGGCCTCCAGTAGGACTGTGCTTAGCATGGAGAAGGCTAACAACATTGGTTAAGCAGTTTGCATGTATTTCACACTTGTTATACCAACTACTTCCACAACTGCTGTCAATTGATGCACAGCTCGTGTTTCAAGGGGTGATGGCTGAACCAGAAGTTTAAACAATAAAGAAGGAAGACAAAATAAAACGAAATAGCGGCATGGCGTAGAACAATAGTTTGCAATCAGGTCAATATTGTTTTAAAGCTGCTCTGCCTGGCCACTACAAGAATTTATGAGAACATTTATCAGCAGAGTAGATGGGTGTGAAGGCTGTAATCTTCACCATGGATAGCTGGAGCTATGACATCACAGCACAGTGCAGTGCTTCAGGCTAAAATTTCACACACCAGTGATTCCTTGTAGCATTAAAAGCTATGATTACATGGGAGTCGCAGCTTTTCACAATCCGTGTGGCTCAACTAGGGTTTACTGTAACAGCATGGTAAATGAGGCTATTGAAAATACACAGACTGTGGGGCAGATTGTGATGGCAATTTCAGTTTTTGTGTTTATCTAAAGTTGTTTCTCCTCTATGTTGTTTGCAGATGATGTGGTTCTGTTGGCTTCCTCAGCTGAGGACCTCCAGCAGGCACTGGGGCGGTTTGCAACTGAGTGCAAAGTAGCTCCAAGTCTGAGGCCATGGTTCTCTACCGGAAAACAGTGGATTGCTCCCTCCGGGTGAGGGAGTTCAAGTATCTCAGGAAAATTGAAGAGGCCAGCTTTTTTCTATTGAAACAAAGCAATACATAATGTAAAACAGTCCATCATATCCTCTGCAATAATATTCATGATATTTACTTGAGCTCTCCATGGGATTGCTTCTGTAACAAGACTATAATAAAAGCAAAGGCAGAGACTAGAATCCCAAGTTGAAAAAGTCTCTAGTTTTTAGGGCATCCAACTATGTCAAATAACAGCATGGGGGCTGAAAGACCAAGAGATTTTTCAGCAGCACCCTGAAGACACAAAGAACATGTATTTAATGTAACATTTCACTTTATAAGTAAAGATGAGGTTGTGCAGGAATTTCATTAAAATTTGTTTCAACCTCATCGTAAAAACGTGAACAGAGATCTCACCTTCCCACTTTCATTAGTCTTTTTGAGGGCCAGAGTAGAATAAGAAGAAATATCTCATCAATGCCTTTGGGGAGTTTTTTTTTTTTTCTTTTATTCTGTTCTGGACATGAAATGTACACAAAGGCCAGAAATACAGGAATACACAGTCATGTGCTGACATGCACTAATGACAAGATGTCAGCATGTGGGGAAACAGCAGCCAAGCTTTAGTAGTGCTCAGGAAATGAACAGGCATCTCTCCAGCATTTAGTTCCTGTTCTGTTAGGAACAGCAAGGCCTCTTAAATACCAACAGTAATACCTTTATTATCTACAGCCACACAAGCACTAGTTCCACTCTGATAGTGAACATGACAGATATTATAGGTGCATCTAAAAAACATTAGAATATCATGAGTTTATTCCAGCAGTGATCCTTCCATATATTCTCTAAAGTGAAACATTTCAAGACTTTTTTGTTTTGTTTTAATGTTGTTGATTCCAGCTAACAGCTAACCTTGTAAAGCAGATGGATATGCCCGTTTCCTTGTTTCTCACTGGCGAATCCATCTTGCAAAGCTCCCATCTGAACCATTTTGGCCCAGTTAGAAAGTGACAGAACTAATTAGCGACGGGGGGCAGTACTTTCATACGCAGCAGAGTCCTGACGTAAACAAGCGGCACTGAGAGCTGGTGCAGTTATGGAGGAAGGGATCAGCGTGGATGCTGCTAAAGCCCCAGTTTTATCAGAACTTGACAACACTTCTCCGTTAAAAGAAGAACAAAGAACAGCAGTGAGTTGTTTTCTTTCCAAAAACCACAAAAGTTGAGTACTTACATGTCTATAGTTGCCATGTTTCGTGCGCAGCTTGATAGCTGCTACATCACGTGTTTTGTTGCTCTTATTGGCCCGTAGAGATGTGACAGACAGAACGTTCATCCAATCACACTCTGAGGTTTTTTCAAATCCTCTGCCTTTTCTCAAACCTTTCCTATTGAAGCTTTCCCAGATGGATGTGGGAAACAAATCCATCTGGCGTGTCAGGTTAGCTAACAGCACATTAAGATTTAAAAAATCCACTACCTCAAAATATCCAATCAGCAAAGGATCTATTTTTATGTTGATCCATCTGTCTGGGAATTTTTGTGAATGAATTATCTCTCAAATGTTTACTCTTGCTTAAACATGAATTGATTTGATTTTGAAAGTCATAGTTAAAAGATTACGGCCATCTGACAATTATATGTTAACATATCTCAAGAACACTTTTAGGGTTCTTTTTCAGATTTTGCACACAGTTCCACTCTGACTTAGTTATTACCTCCAACAAGGAGGTTATGTCATCAGCAGGGTTTGTTTGTTAGTTTGTTAGCAACATAACTCAAAAAGTCATGGACCGATTTTAATGAAATTTTCAGGAAATGTCAGGAATGTCATAAGGAAGAACTGATCCAGACGGTGATCCTGATCACCGTCTGGATCCAGGAATTTTTTAAAGGATTTTTTACCATTGGGAGATAGGGCTAATGGCGGAGTTCTGCGCTCTCTGAGTGCTTTTGAATGATTGTCTTTGTGAGGTCATAGGTCAAAAATCAAGGTCATTAGGCATCGGGATCACACCTTACTTTGAACTTGGTGAATCAAAATTGCTCAGAGGGGTTTTTCTTTAACGTTTGGGCAAATTTCTATTCTGACTCATGGATAAACTGAAGAAATTTGGAGGTAAAAGCCAAAGATAAACATTGACTTAGACCTTTCTGTTTATATGATTTAAAGTTTTTACTGCCTTTTAAAATTCAAACATATACAGAATCTATAAGACAAGGTACAATCATAAAGCATGGCAGTACATAAAGAGGCGGAAGTAAACGAGGGGGACAGAGAAAGTAACAGATATAATAATAATAACATTAATACTTTATTTTAAAAAAGTGTAAGTACACTGTAAGAAAAAATTTGTTGAGCTTACTTAAAAAAATTATGGAAAGTCGTTGCCTCAAAAATAACAAGTAAACTACACTTTTGTGAGTTAAAAAAAACTTGTTTGTTAGTAGTGTACAGTACTTGTTCTACTTGAACTATTTAAGTATTCACTACTAGTTTGAAATCAATTATTTTAAGTTTTCACAACTGAGATTCAAATGTTAATTTAAGTTTGCAGGACTTAGCCTAAATCATCTACTTTGAGTGTGTAATACTTAACATTTTTAGTGCATTGTAAACACTGATAAATTAATAGCACTCAAAATACCTTAGATAACTGATTACCTTAGAACATCAGCGAGTACAAAAGTGTTATAAATCATCATTTCACCTAAGGTGGACTATCTTGTGCCACCATTTGCAACAATGGCTGTTGGTGACCCACTTCATCAATGACAGTGTGCCATACAACTTACACTGATGCCAATAACAATATCATTACCCCCTATGGGCGGCACATTTTTAATTGAGACAGCAACTTCACTTGTGGTGCATTTTATTTATTTATCTTATTTCACCTTTTTTTTACCAGGAGAAAACCTCATTGAGATTAAAAATCTCTTTTTCAAAAGTGTCCTGGCAAAGACAGCTGCAGCAAACAGAGTGCATAAAGGTTTAGTGCCCAAAGGCATTCTGAGAAAACTGCAGATTTGCCACAACTCAAATAATATGAGTTATAACAAAAAATACTTAAATTGTTTGAGTACTGTTCACTTAAAACTGAAATAAGTTCTATCAGCTCATAAAAATAGAGTTCAAATCGCTGTTTTGGATTTTTAAGTTAACACAACTTAATTATACCCCCTTTTTACTTAATTTTTTTAAACTAAGTAAACTTAAGTAAATCAAGCCTTTTTGCTGTTATGGCCAAGAGGAACAATTAACTTGTTTATAATAAGTATTTAGAACAGGTTAAGAAGAGCTGAGTAATTTCAACTCAATGTTTATGAGTAAAATGGATGTTGCTTTTTACAGTGTAGCTGTGCCTAGCCATTCCTATTGTCCAACCAGTGTACTTTCACTGTCTGGTATTTGCATAAACTCCAAGATGTTTTTTCTAAATTTGGCACAAAAAGTAAAGACATTTGTGTTTGGTAGATTATTTCTCTGTTGTAACAATGCTTCTTGGCAATAAATCCTATACTATTAGAAAGCTAACCTGACACACCAGATGGATGTGTTTCACACATCCTTCTGGGAAAGCTTCAATAGTAAAGGTTTGAGAAAAGGCAGAGGATTTGAAAAAAACTCAGCGTGTGACTGGATGAAAGTTCTGTCTGTCGCCAGAAAGAGTAACAAAACATGTGACGTAGCCGCTATGGAGCTGCGCGTGCGCAGCTACTGAGGAATAACGCGGCGACTATAGACATGTAAGAACTCAACTTTTGTCGGTTGTGAAAAGAAAACAACTCATTACTGTTCTTTGTTCTTTTTTTACCGGAGAAATGTCGTCAAGTTCTGAGCAAACTGGCACTTTAGCAACATCCCCGCTAATCTCTTCCTCCATAACTGCACCAGCTCTTGCTGCTGCTTGTTTAAGTCAGGACTCTGCTGTGCCTGAAAGTACTGCCCCTCGTCGCTGATTGGTCCTGTCACTTTCTAACCGGGCCCAAGCGGTTCAGATGGGAGCTTTGCAAGATGGATTCGCCAGTGAGAAACAAGGAAACGGGCATATCCATCTGCTTTGCAAAGTTATTAGAAAGCCTGTTTATTTCACTTTAAAATTGTGCGACATTTGTATGAAACATGCATTTGTGAGATGAGCAGCAGAGCTGAGTATGTGGGTTGCCCATGAAAAATTTGCCATTCTACCCAGTCAGTGTCAAACAGCTTATTGACTCCTGTTTGTTGTTGTTTGGTGGATTGGATGGTCGAAGTCTGAAGAAACAAGACATATATGCAGTTAGCAGTGTTTTCATTTAGAAAACAGGAGCCTCATTGCAGGGTGTGGAAGAACTATAGACAGCCTGGCATCTCCTCCTCATGCTGGTCACCAGCCTAAACCCCGCTCTGTGGGGGTGAGCGTTGTCATCTTGAAGGATAGAGTTCGGTCCCCAACTCGGAAGTTACAGGATTGCCACTTGCAGAATCTCATCTTGATATCTCTCTGCGTTGAGATTGCCTCCAATGATGACAAGCCAACATACAATAGCCACAACATAACACTGCCTCCACCAAAAGATGTTACTCTATCTGTGCCACAATCAGCATAGCGTTCTCAAAAAAGTCACTGGCAGAGAAGATTTGGCAAATTTTTCATGGGTGCAACCCACATACTCAGCTCTGCGGCTCATCCAGCAAACACATGTTCCTTACAAACATGGCACCATTTAAAAGGGAAATAATTAGGCTTTCCAACAACATAAGATTTATTGCCAAGAAGCATTGTTACAACAAAGAAATAATCTACCAAACACAAATGTCTTTACTTTTTGTGCCAAGTTTAGTGCAATGTCAGTCCCATTATTTCCACATCATAGCAACAAATCATTCTTACATCTTTGAAAAAACTTCAGAAGAAGTCAAACTAATGTTTTCTACTACATCAGTTTATGGTGACAGGAAAAACAACCATAATGTGCAGCAAAGATCTACAGCCTTCATGTCATGATCTGTAGTCTGCAGCTCTCACTCGATGTCAGTTTCAAAAGTTCAGTCAAGCATAGTCAAACAGCTCATAGTTTGTCCTCAGGCCAACATTTGTCAAGAAGAAAAATGGCATGAACACATGATTAATGTGTTCATTACATAAAGCACTTGTGTGTGATTTGATGCTATAATTGAAGTCTAAATGTGAAATAAAGCTAATGACACATAGACTCTGTGTTCATTAATTTAAGCATCAGAACACATCAAAGACAAATCAAGAAAGGTCAAAATATGAGTCACTGCAGCATTAGTCGTCTTAGATTAAGTTGGAAAGAGAAGCAGTAATTTTGTAGTGAAATGTGTAACCAACGTGCAGAATGAGAAGCCACAGCATGACATTGTTGTACGTGTCAGGATTGATAAGAATAAACTGTCTGTATCAAGCACTTTGCTACGAGTGAAAATCTCCCAGCGGCTTTGCTGGCTTGTTTACACAGACGTGCTGACAGATGTACAATCCTCTGTGTGGAAATGCGCTGTCTCTCTCTGAGCAGAGTCTCTGTGTTTACACTCCTCTCAGAGCCCCTCCCTCCTCTACAACCATCCCAACGTTCCCGCGCAGGTAAATACATCGGCATCCACTCTGATTGCCACACTCACCAAACAGAAGTGACAGGAGAAGACAGCAGCTGAGTGAAGAAGATTATACACAAAAACCTCCTGTGATGAGTTCAAAGCCATCTGCTGGGGTGAGGAAAGCCTCGGTGACAAAACTTTCAAAAATTAATAATTACCGCAGACGGAGAGTGGCACAGCTCTGACAAATTCCCCCACTCTTCTCTTTAACTTAAAGAGAAAGATATGTGCACAATCCTCAGTGATGAGTTCAAGTGGAGGAACAACTTTTTAAAGGCCTAGCATTCAAAAATTCCCTCAGTGGCTTTTATTCTCTCAATATACACCAGAAGTGTTTGATTTCTTGCAAAATGTGCAGATGAAACCTACTATTTCCAACTCACAAAAGTTTTGTGCATGGAAATCTTGCTGAAGACTTTAGCAAGTCATGCAAGGAAACAACAGTCTTAAGATTTAATTCAAAATACGTCCTCATATTCAAGAATTTGCTCTCTATGTCATGATTTACTTTTCACTCCAGAAAAAACAGCATAGATGATATAACAATGTAAAATATACACGAATAAAATTTGTGTTAAAGTCTGAAAGTTGGTCATCTCTACTGTAAGATTCATGGATTTAAAACTTGAACTACTGCCTGGGGTTATATGCCTCCATGCAATACAAGATTGTGTGACAGTGAAAGTGCAATGGTGGGCCATGAAAAAAGAGGCTGGGGTGGTCTTTGTGGTAATGTGATTTGTAGAAATCTTATAAGCAAGGGATGAAAGTGAGGCCCAGTTACCTTGAAGTTTGTAGAAAATCCTTTTAAGCCTCTTCATGTTCACAAGCAAGAGATTCAGATTCTATTTAGTGTCCCACAAAAGGAAATTAGTTTTGCAGGTGGAGCACACAAAAGACAAGGTACACAAAGACAACATCAGCAGTGAAATAAGACCCAGCATGGGCGCAGCACCGGGGCACTGATTACCCAAGCCTGGAATGAAAAGTGTGTTTTTAATTTTTTTTTTTTCCTTTAGTAATTAGAGTCATTGTTCAATTAAAAGTAACTAAATGACGTGGTCAACAGACTGAAATTTGCATCAAAAAAGTAATTTAAAATACTGGGGGGGCTCTTCTCCTCCCTTCATAAATGTCCCAATGGTATTGTCCACCCCTAGTGCTGCACAGGAGAGCGGCGCCTGGACGAGAGGAAAAGGGTGACTGTTACTAGAAAGGTTAGAGAACCTCTGTCCACTTTAGCATTTCTTTGGAGAAACTCCCTTTGTATGTATATAAGGCTTTTATTTTGAAAAGCTCCCTGCACGCTTCCACTATACACTGAATCCAGGCACTTGTAGGGATTTTTATTGAGGGAAAAGTTAGGAGGAATGACAGAGCTTTGACAGCAGGGAGAAAAGGCCAACATGCAGCAAACTTGTGCCTGGTATGAAAGCTGTTATGGCAGCAACAGCTACAAGCAGCAAAACCATCTGAAAAACAGTTAAGGCATAGGAATGGCGAGGAGCGCTCATAGAGAGCGCTGTGGCACTGTCACACTACCAGTGCGGACCAAAACATGGAAGCCTCCTGATGAGTTTATAAGCTCAAAATTACGCAAAATGCAGATATCTAGAGAGTTTTTTAGTTCAATATACATTTGAGAGATACAAATATCTATCCAACAAGATGAACTTGTCTGATCATGCAGCGTTCCTTTAAAGAATTGGCCTATTGGCACAATCTAAATTAGTTATGTGAGTTAGGATCGGACTGACAGGATTAGATCAACCAGTTAATCTCTGTTTATATAGTGCCAATTTTTAACCAAAGCCATCTCAAGACACTTTCCAAAGAGGGCAGGTTTAGACCGTACACTTTGGTTTATTATTATAAAGACTCCATGGTAATCACCATGAGCTCAGCACTAGCTGTGCTTAGATGGGTGCGTCCCTCGTTTCTATGAGAAAGTCCTTGAAAGACTTTGGGTAAAAATGTGCTTATTTCAGATTAATCAGCCTTTCATGCACACTTCACATTGAAAATTTGTCCAAGAATGAAAAAAGCAAACATATTTTCCATACAGGATGAACTTTCAATGGAGCATAATTGAAAAAAGTAAAGGTTTTTGAATATTTGACTCTTCAAGCTGTTGTGTCTTGATCAGCTCTTGTGTATTAAAGTGGCAAAGTAAAAATAGACAAATCTTCATTTAAGCAAACACTTTTATCTTTGATCATTAAAATATCCATTTTAATCTTTGATTATGAAAGCTTTTTACCTTGAATAAATATAGCTAATGTTTCACTTTTTTCACCAATTGATGCTATTAGTCAGTAAAGCTCATTGAATACTTCACAAATGTTGCTTTGATTCAAATTATTCAAATAATTCATTCATTATGAATCAGTCCCTGATATTAATCATGCATTAATTCAATGAGTTGTTCTTACTTTTGTTCATTAACACAATTAAATTTGCATTTGTACTTTAGATTCATCTTATTTGACAGTTTCAGCTCCCTGCACTGTTTGAGCAGCAGCCTGGAGTAAAAAGCATCTCTCCTTGGTCTGTAAAGACGACACGAGCTTGCTTTCAGCGGCAACATTAAACACTGTATACGTGCCAACATAGATTAAGCCTGTGGTTATGTGGATAAAAAAACACAACCATCACATTAGCCTTAATAGCTGCAGTCACATGTATTTAGGAGAGCGCATAATTTGCTGGGAGAAGTGAGAGTCTCACTGGCACAGCAGCACAACAGAAGGTAGGCCCTCTTCAAGTGAGATGTGGGTGTTATTTCCAGAGCAGTTTGGAACCAGGAGGAACACAGCAGATACACACTAATGGTATTAAACAATGTTACTGCCTCCAGTTTTTCTTCTGCGCTGTGAACTTTATTTTCTTTAATCTAAGATCATTTGATATATCCCTGGAGCTCGATACAGCCAGAACGATGAAGAGGAGTGCTTGGAACTGGAGGCTTGATGTTTCTGCTCAAACCAGATGGGAAAATGTAAATTAAAAAAAGACTTTCTTGTAATTAAACAACCTCTTTACATGTAAAATGTTCTCACTCGTTTTATACGGAGAAAGAAAGAAAAGAAGGACTCGTGTGGATGTAATTAGGACTTTAGAAAGGCAGCTGTTATTAAGGATTGCTTCTGATGCTTCCTCAGAAGGGCTGAAGGACTTTCAACCACATCAAGGAACAGAATAAACTTATCTAAATCAAAGTGACTGAAAACTGTTTTTATTTACCTTGTTAAGGCATCAGAATGGCCAGATCCCAAATCCGTTATCAGGAAGATCCATCTTGCCAAGACCCAATCCTACAACATTTGTGTCCATTTAGAAAAAATTACAGGGCTAATCTGCGTCAGTGCACTATAAAACCAAACAAGTTGAAGAAACTTGAAATATTTGTTTGAACTGATTATGTCGAGGTTTTTAAGTAGTGGAAATACATTTTTGAGGAGACACAAGTTAAATATATAATTTACACTCCAATCCCTGATGAGTAAATAGAACTCAAAACATGAGGGGAGATGATCACATTAAAAATTAAGCAACTGAAAAAACAGTTTTGTGTTTAGTAGCAGGTACTTTGCTTTTTTAAGTACATTGGGTCAGTTTTACTCGTACATTTAAGTTGGGTTAACTTAACTTTTTTAGTTAAACTACACTGTGGAAACTTTCCTACACTTTAAAATTCTGTTTAAATCCAACTCACACTCCTTCTTTCCATTACATACTTAAAATCTTGAATATTTATGTCACATGATTTAAGAGACTACTACTGGCAATAACTGAAAGATGCACACTGACTGAACCAGGAAGTTCTCTTCCATTATGTGCAGTGTATCATCATTAATAAACTGTGATTGTGTCCCACAGGTGGGAGTTCTCTAACTGAGTCAGTAGCTTCAGTCATTATGCAAAAGTGTTTAATGTCCAAAACAAGCCTATTATAGTTAACTAAAACTTACTAAATAACTAAAACTCGGAAATTAATTTAGTTAATCAAAAATAAATAAAAAGCTTAAACCCCCCCCCCCCCCCCCATGAGAAAAACTAACTAAAACTGTACAGTGCATTTAGAAAATTTACTAAAAATAAAAATAAAATAGAGAGACAAAATATTCTTAGTTTTAGTCTTTGACGCAACCATACTGTCTGGCACCTACAGCCAAGTGTAGGGAGTGTGAAATGGCCTGAATTAATTAGTTAAGATTTCACACAAGTAGAGGTGGTGGCGGTCATCGTTAGTTTGCAGTGGGTGGAGGAGGTCAGACCAGACCGGATGATTATGTGCTCCGATTCAGCAGCAACTCTAGAAAGCATTAACCTGACGCGCCAGATGGATTTGTTTCACACATCCATCAAGGAAAGCTTCAATAGGAAACATTTGAGAAAAGGCAGAAGATTTGAAAAAAAACTTTGAAGGTGATTGGGTGAACGTTCTGTCTGTCACAGCTCTACGGACCAATCAGAGCAACAAAACACGTGGCATAGCCACTATCCAGCTGCGCATCTGCAGCTACTGAGGAATAACGCGAAACATGGCAACTATAGACATGTAAGTACTTGATTTTTGTTGTTTTTGAAAAGAAAAAAACTCACTGCTGTGCTTTGTTCTTCTTTTAACGGAGAAGTGTTGTCAAGTTCTGATAAAACTGGCGCTTTAGCAGCATCTGTGCTAATCTCTTCCTCCATAACTGCACCAGCTCTTGCTGCTGCTTGTTTACGCAAGATGGATTTGCCAGTAAGAAACAAGGAAACGGGCATATCCATCTGCTTTGCAAGGATAAGAAAGCATGCAGTCAAGAAACAACAAGCAGAGAAGACTAACTCAGAGATTTACAATATAGCCTACTAAGACTTCACAGTAGAGATGGGTGATACCAGTGTTTTTAAATTTGATATGATACCGATACTTTCTGATGTCATTTTATCAATACTGATACCGATACTTTTGAAGAAAGACTTAAATATTGAACTTGCAAAAATTCAAAAGATACACATTTCAGGTGAATAATAGGTCTTTCAGAAATTCATCAAGGGAGAAAATATAAATCATAGCACAAAATTGTATATCGATGCCCAAAATGCCCTATTTCTTTTCTTTTTTTAAAAAATCAGATTAAAGGGCCATATTAGCCACCTATGGCCACTAGTTTCAAGCAAAAATGTAAGAAATACAAGTCAACAAAGATTTTCATAGAAAAATGTATCTTGTTATGTTTCTTTAACTCTGTCTTCATACATTTTATGGTATTGGCATGTGGTCTCAGTATTTTTTTATTTTTCTTACCCCGAATTTCCATATACAGCGCGTGCGCCACGGCGCACAGCGGAACGCCAGCAAATCGAACTGCGGAGCACTTCGCTCCCTCTCTAGTCTATCAGAGCATTTCCATAGCCGGCGCTCCAGACAGCAGCAGCGCGTGCCTGAAGCGCCACTCCGCTCCGCTTCGTTTCAAATATGCTGCAGGTCTATTTCAGTGCCGACCGCTGCCAAACCTCGTAAATTCTCCGTCGTTCAGAAAGCACCAACCATGGAAGTCACAATAGTAGAACATCCGGTTCTTTCAAAATAAAACACAATACTCCCAACCGCAAATCATCACTATATCAACATTACGTCTCGTGCTGCAGCTAGAGGAAAGGGTCACTGAGAGTTCAGTGGGTCACCTAGCTACAGTGGCACCTTTGACGAAGAAAAATCAAGTTTTGGGGATTTTTAGCCAAAGAATTTTGCATAAAACCACAGATCCTTTAAGCAAACATTCACCTTTTGACTTGCTAATGTACTCACTCAATGGAGGAAGCAATAATATCATGGACTTATAGCGGAAAGGATGATAAATTAACCCCAAAAGGTAAAATAGTCCACTGTTGACATGCTATTCCTGCGTGAACTCGCAGTTCTCTGATCTCTTCCTGATGATCAGGGCTGCGCGCCGCGGCGCAGCGCTCTAGACTCGCTTCCAGTGGGTGAGGTCACTCGCCTTTCGGTCGGAGCAAACCTGTGGCGCTTTGGTGCGCAGCGCACACGCTGTATATGGAAATTCGGGGTTACAATTTTGAAATTTACTTGGGGACCACATTAAGTGAGAAACACAGCTGGGTCCACATCACAGACTTTAAAATGAATGCATATGTGAGGGAGTGGAGTTGCTGAAATCTGTTACTCATTTATTATTGGTCCCCAAAGTCACATGGTACAGCAGGATCGACATGACTGATTGGTCTCCAAAGTCATGTGGCATGGACAAGCAGTAAGCCAAAATAGTCTTAAGGATAGAGAGGCAGGGAGGCAGGTTGGCACTCGGCGGAGAATTGGGGGTGAGACGTATTTTATAGAACTCAATTAGTGTCTGTACTTTGCTAGAGAGATTGATACCAAAAGAGTACTTTGTAAGTATCGATATATCGATACTGTGGTATCGATACCCCCACCACTACTTCACAGGGGTGGTGTGGATGTACAGTCCTGTTGGGTACCAGCACATGAGGGCCTGCAGGGTAATGAGATGGTGACAAACTAGCTAAAGAGTCACTTAGAAAAGAAATTACGATACCAATTACACTAGGTTAAGGAGAGGGGGAAACAACAATCAAGAAAAGAGGAATGGAAACATGGCAGAAAAAGAAGGAGGAGGACCAGGAAGGAAGGGGATTTCATAAAATACAAAAGTCAGTAATAAAGATCTACAAAGAAAGGACCAGGAGGGAGGAAATCAACATTGCAAGACTCAGGGTACCCACCAGACGGAATGACACCATGTATTTACTGGGGGAAAGGATAAATGATATGTGGGCAGTAAAGGAAAATGTTGAACATACTTTATTACACTGTGGAGCCTTGAAGGAATTCTGGGAACGGTAGGAGAGGGAGAGGGATAAGAAATGGGAGGAGGGCACTGCTTGTGTTCTTATGGGACACAGGGCTGGCAGCCATAACCTGAGGAAAGTGACATGATGTTGCACACTCTTGTACAATATGCAACTTAAAGTTGTTTGCGACCCACCAATTAAACAAGAGAAGAAGAAGAAGAAGAAGAAGAATTTGCACAGTGGTAGTTTAATGGCTAGAGTTGTATTCAAACATCATCTTTGAATAAATAAATGATAAGTGAAGAACAGCCTGTTTGAATATGTTTTTAAAGTTGTGTGATGTTCTCTCATTCCTGACATGTATCAAAAAAAGTAAAACTAAACTAAAATAAAAGAAATGTTTGGAGAAAAAAAACTAATCTAATAAAACAACACTAAAAGCTAAATAAAACTAAACTTAAAGACAAAAAATACTCAGAATGATTGAGTACTTTTCTTAAAACTAAAAATCACCTCAGATGAAATAGAACTGAATCAGCTATTTTGGATTCTGAAGTTAACACAACTCCCTTTTATAACAACCTCCTACTGTTCTTTCTTACAGAGTAGGTGTGCAGTTTAGCTGCCACTGGGGAAGCAGTTGGCATAGATGAAGCTACGCCAGCAGTTTTACCAGAATTGGAATACATTTCTTTGTTCAAGAAGTGCAAAGAACTTCACTGAAATGTTTATAGGCACACTTCAAGACTGAACAGAAGAAGGTGGTTTAATTGAGCTGAGTTACCTTAAACATAAAACAAGTTCAACTCTGCACTTTTAGAAAGAAATGCATCTTGTTTAGTCTTTCACTGTAAGACTGAACAGTTTGAGCTTGTTAAAAAATAATTTACATTAAGTTAAAAAATTCAAATGTCTGTTCAGCTCTATCTTCCTGAATCAACCAAGCCCATGAATTAGGTTGAAGTAAACAGTGCTCAATTATTCTGAGTAATTTTTTACATTGTACTCAAATTATTTGGCAGTCATTCCCTGATCTGCAGCCGGTTTCCCAGAATGCCTTTGGGCAATAGATGCTTTTGCACCATGAGTGAAGTTACTGACTCATTCAGAGAAGTGCTGCCTGTGGAAACCAATAACAATATCCCAAGGATAATGTACTGAATTTGAGAGGGGAGGGTTTCTACATTTGCTCTACATCTTTCAGTACTTGTTTCTCAAATTAGCCAATCTTGAGCAAAATAACTGTTCAAGATGAAAGAATGTGATAACAAGAAGGGAAAACTGCAATAATTGAGAAACACGAAGCTTTACAAAACAGTACTTAAACTTGTTGGATACATTTAAAGTGTAGGAAAGTTTCCACAGAGCAGTTTAACTGAAAAAAGTCAGCTTAACATAAGAAATTATTTTTTTCTTCTTCTTCTTTTTTTTTTTATAGCCTTTCAAGCATCTGTTTCATGACAGGACAGGACTAACATTTGCTTCCTATAGCTAGGCACTGTGTGATTTCAGACCCCTCATGTTGAGTCTCATATTTCTTTAATGCTTCCCTCCTCTTTAAGAACTGAGAGTTTTCCCTGTTTGCAAATAGACTCCAGACTTTATAACCTCCCTGAATTAACACCCAAATTCTGTCAAATGATTTATTTACAGAATATTCTTAACTTAAGATTTATATACTTTAGACCTGATAAATGGTATGAACTGAACAGGTGACTGTAATAAAAATTTTACTTTAAAAAATACATACATCGCAGATTTTGCGCAAGACTAAGGCCACAGACATCCTCTGCAGTTAATGCAAATTACTACAGCTCCCAAGGTGCTACTACAGTTCCCTGGAAATAGGGCTTTTATTCTGATAACTGAACTCCACCATGCGGTGTCAGCTGCTCAAACCACAGGGGAGAAATTTTACTACATCTGCAGAAGATTCTCACCATCTTTAAATCCTTTCATACAGCGTTCAGTGCTGACTTCTTTTCTGCAGCAGAAGGTGTAGTTTAGACACACACCAGTGCTCTGCACAGATTTCCACATTTGTAAAGATTCAAAAGAAAGTCTGTTTCCTTTCACTTCCAATATGAAACATAAAGACGCAATAAGCTGTAATACCAGACGGGATTAATTTTGACCCGACCGTTCATAGAGAACTGCCTCAAATCAGCAGGCATGAAATTCTTGTTTCAGACACCCGACACATGCCGATGTCATTTGGGTCTGGACTTTGACAGGCCCGTTTCAAAACTTTAAATTCTTCTTCTTTAGTCAAATTGAATTCGGTTGGTGTGTCTCAGATTATTTCCTCACCATGTGACCCGTGTACGTCTCAGCTGTTGAAATATGACTTCATATCCTCCCGTGAGAGAATCAGCGAGGTCCCCGTCAGAGCAGGATTCATGACTTGTCGGTAATTGCAAGACATCCGGGTTGCAGCAAATCTTTCTTCCGCTGAAACTCCTGTCATTTACTCCGACTTCTTCTCTCATTCCATCTGAATGTTATTTCAGACTTCCTTAGAGTGTCCTGGTTTTATACAGACTGTAGCCTTTTTTCTTGGATGTTGACCTTAGGATTTTCCCTACACATCTGGAACATTTCTTATTTGCTTCTGGGCATAGACTGACTGATAAATCCCAGCATGCTGTTGGTTTGAGAGACTGTATGGAGTAACACTGACTGATTCTATTCATTTAAAAGTTAAAACCTCTTGATTCTGCAAAAAAAAAAAAGATGTTTATAATATCTGCCTTTTTCTCAAATGTTGTAAAACAAAATTCAGGTAAAACATGAAGAGGATTTCATTTGAATGGCGTGAATTATCAAGAAATACAAACCCTAAAGTTCCAATGTTTTCTGTTGGCATCATAAAAAGTGAGTCAGTTTTTGGTTGATCGAATGCCTTCTACATGGAAAATTGCCACCAGAGGTCACTACTGATGTGCAAACGACTGATGTGTTTTTCTGGCTCTATCTACCCCAGCCTCTTTCTCAGCTCTTTCTCCAGACTTTACTCTCTGTTTTTCTATTTGATCTTGTGTTCTCATGGCAGTTCTTCATGTGTAATGTTGGCACAAGCTGTGTTTTTAGAGGGGCCACTTTGGCCCATATGGTAGTGTAGGTAGTATCAGCATTGTCACTACCTGGAGATGGCAATGTTGTCTGAGGTATAAGTGCAACTGACATACCCAGTGATATCTACATGGTTGATTTCAAGGAGGCAATAAAAAGGGGCATCATTGGGTTTAGGTGTGTTTTCTCATAATGCTTTTAATGATTATTAAAAATAAAAAAAGTGCAGAAAATTACACCATGAAATCTTTCACTGGGAAATATTTTGTGCTAAAACTGTATTAATGTCATCTATATACTATTATTTCCTGTATCAAAAGAATGTAAAAAGCTTGGGAAACTAGGAAAGAAAGAATGTGCAGGTTTATCCACAGGCACATAGAGATACTAAAGCTATGGTACTGAAGGAAAAATGAAGAAAAATCTGAGGTATTTGTGCAATTTCTATGAAAAATAGTAGAACTAGTATGCCCTCTAGTGGCCATAGCGGGGACCCACAGCCTTTCTAAAGAAGTGTGTGTCTATGTTGTGGGGGGTGTCTTCTTAAAAGCATGGATTATTGTGAATATTAATCAATCTTTTTTGTATAGTGCCAGTTCATAACCAAAGTTATCTTACAAAGAGGGAAGGTTTAGACCGAACACTCTGTTCCTAATAGACCAGTGTTAATCATTAATATTATAACAAAGACCAGCATGAATCACCATGAGCACAGCTCAAGCAATATTTATCCCTGTTACAGTGGCGACAAAAACCTTCCCCATTAAAGTGCAGGACTGTCGAGCAGACCAGACTTTTTTGACAGCCCTCTGCCAAAGCTGCACTGGGGTTGGAAAGGGCCAGAAGGAGGGCTAGGGGTGGGAGAAAAGCATTACTCTCATATTGGAAAGAGCAGGCTGGGAAACAGGATAGTTGAGTGCCTCTTCATAATCTAATGTAGAATAAATGTCAGTTTAGTTAATAATATAATGCACACATAAAGTGTTTGATTTGAAGTGTTGAGTTTGCATGAAGCTAGAGCCAAAAGGCTTACTGTTGGATTTATTTCAGTGCATTTTCATCATGGTTGATCTCCTGTCTTCTTTGTTTTAAGTGATTCTCTGTGTTTATATTGTTTAAGTATTGGAGAGGTCACTCTCTTACACACACACTGCAAGCGGGTTGGTGAGAGCAGGAGCACTGAGCAGTCATGGCTGCAGCTTGTTAGGCTTCACACAATCTCCTTTAAATAACCTTGTGTGTTGAACCTTCAGACACCAGAGTATACTACCACTTTTTGTAAGGTAACCTTGCTCCTCCCCAACCTTAGTCATTTTAAGGAGCCTTGTCTGACACCTTTTTGTCTTCCATCTCTCTGCCTGTACTTCTGCCATCCACCAGCCAGTACACTCAACATTGTTTGCACTATTGTTCTTGTGAAACAAACTCCTTAAAACATTCTATATAGAATGAAAACCAGCCCTCCATGGTATGGATAAAGGCTCTGAAAGGATTAAATACAACACTGTGTGAGTAAAAAAATGCTCTGTAATAAGTAAACTATCTTGTGTATTACTCTGTGTGGAGAATAATTGCTGTAGTGTTGTGTCAACTTTGTTCATCAGGGAATGATAATCATCATTTAGAGTTAAAAAAAAAAACACTTTTAGAGTAAAAATAACTCTAAAAACCTACTCTTTAAGCAGAGAAAGTTTTACTTTATATAGACTGGGACCAATTGTTATATTTTTGAGAGTACAATTTTATTCAATTTGAGTAAATTTACTGTTTATGTGAGTATGTGGTCAGAGTTGGAGTCATGTCTGCTGTTTTGTGATATTTTACCATAAATGAAGATAACAAAAGTAGAGCAGACAAAGTATCCACTAATAGATAGTCATGATGTGTGATGAAGAACAGTCGATGCATTATAAAGTACTTAAATGTACCCAAATGTAAAAACTCCTACTTGGTCTGAGAAAATGTGGCATTGGTGCATCCCTACCCAGGACAAGAGTTAACTATGCCAGTTTCATCAGAAGTTAGTCTCATACCCACGAATGATGAAAAAAAAAACTTGTGAGATTTTGAGTGAGCTTTTATGAGAGTCATGAGAGAGAAAGAGCATGTGAGCATGTGTGACCATGATGGAAGAGCATGACAGGCAGTGTGTGAAGTGAACATTTCCCACCACACAGCTGGTGATGGTTACCATGAGAACCAAAAGGGGCAGATGGCGCCCAAATGGTGCCCAGACAAAACACACAAAGATGCATGCACACACTCACACACTTTTCAGTATCATTTTATGAGTTTGCTGTCGTAATTCAGATTGTGGCCACAAGAGGCTGAGGCACACCAAAACCAATGTTTTTCATATCTATTTATATTTTTTGTTTTAAATATTTTTTATAAAGATCTTTGTTGAATTACATTTCAATATTATATATTTCCCCTTCAGACAATCTACAGGTAACAACGTAAACAGTTAAAAAAAATGAATAAAGGTAGAAATAAAACACAAACATCAGTAGCACAATGTAGCAGGTGTGGTTCCCTCTACACAGTATCCTATATGATGTAAACTGAGTCTTTAAAAGAGTTACTACATAATGCATCAAACCTGGGATGAATCTAATGAAGCTAACCCAAATTTAATTCGACAGACAGTCTTCTACGATGGTTAACATCAGCTCATATGAAGCCGTAACAGCCATGAGTTCGATCCAGTCCTGTTTGCAGTTTTCCAGTTCTCGAGTATAATCCTGGCTGCATTAAGAAAGCCTGTAACAGCTAATCCAAATTGTGACTGTGAAAGTCCAGCTGAAAGAAACGCCTCCAAGAAAGCTACCATGAAGTGAGCCATGCAACAGTTGGTCCAACCACTCCTCAATATCCCCCACAACTCAGAACCAAAATGGAGAAACCAGCAGGCAATCCCATATGAGATGTAAAAATGCAACAAAGGAGCCTTTATGTTTCCATCCTTCATTATTCTCAATAAGACCAAGCCTTTAAAGCTTGACTGGAATTCAGTCTGTGATAGGGATGCACGACATTAGTGTGCTAAACAGTTAAATTCAGATCCCTTTGCCGTTGACACCTAAATTATCAGTCAGTAAAACTATTCATATTTTTATCAGCTCAGACCCTCAATGCTGATCAAATGCTCCATCTAAACTGTAAAACAGCCACCTGCCACTAGTAGTCACTGTAGCTGTTCTTAAAGACCTTGTAAAGTAAAAAGTGATCCCTATTTAGGTTTATCGTATGACAGGGTGTTATGAACCCCCAGGTCAAATTTCCGTCAAATAAAACATCTCTAAGTTTATCAAAATTAAGCTTCAAAATCATGAAAAATGAGGCAGTCAAATCTGCTCCAGGATCGTGTGGGCATGCCTGTGAATGAGCTGAAGCCATGCTCTCTCAGGAGAAATACAGTCCTCTCAGATTTAAAAAAATGCCACAATCTGAGTTGGGGAAAGCACTCACACCATTAGCCTGCCCCTTTACCTTTTGTTGACCTTAAAGGAAGAGAAAAAGTCCAGTTTCTGACTCATATCTCTGTTATGATGCTTTAAATGATCCATAGACCACTGTGGCTGATAGATTTGTAAAATTTACCTCACAATGAACAGAAAAACTGCATTTAACTGACCGTTAACTTTCAATGAAGGCAGTGACATTAGCTAACACCAGACTGAGATGAACTGCTCAGTAAATTTTATATTGTAGTGTTAGAGGGGCAGGGTCATTCCCCACTGTGGGCTCATGACATCATTGGCCCCGCCCAAATTAAACCAAGCCAGGAAAGAGGTGAAAAGATTTCTAACAGTCTAAATCCTGAGTTCAGTCATATGTAGACCTCAGTGTTTTCACATGTTTACAGCAACCATATTCCAACATATCTAGTGTGTTTGGACACAAATGATGGATTTCACTTTAAGGGTCGTTTAATGATTACTTCCTTGCTGCCATGATGCTCTTTACACCTACAGTATGAAAACAACTGCTAACGGCTTTAGCACCAATAGCATCTTGTAAGAACAGCACAGTTTAGCACTGTTTTGATCTGGAAAATGGGGATTAAGCTGTGCAGAGGCTGTGTCAGATTACACTCATAAATAACTGAAGCATGCAGTGATGATACTCAGCACAGGACTGTGGACATTTGCCTGCAAAAGAGCTGGAAGTGGTGCTAGCACTGCTAACATTTGCTGAATTCTGCAAACCAACTTTGCAGTTATAGTCTGATGTTTTACCACTGCAGTGCAAAGTTTGTTTACAGGTCAGCTAAACATTAATTGGATGAAAAATTATACAGTGATTGCAGAAAGTTGTCAGACCCCCTCACTTTTTTTCAGTATTGTTACGTTGCAGCCTAATGCTACAGTAAAAAACAAACCACAGTTTTATTTCTTTTCAATCTACACTTAGTACCCCAAAATGACAAGTGAACAAAGAATTTCAACATTTCTTCAAATTTATTTTAAAAGAAAAACTGAAATATAACATTTACATAAGCATTTGCAAAAACACTTGAAATTTAGCTCAGGTTCCTTCCATTTCGCTGGATCATTGCTAAGATGTTTCTACGCTTTGACTGATGTGCATCTGTTGTAAAAAAAAATAAATAAATAAATAAATAGAAACATAAAAATAAATAAATAAAATAAATAAATAAATGTATTGGACATGATTTAGCAAGGTGCCTCTAGAAGGCCTCAAAGCTGACAATGCATATTGGAGTAAAAACCAAGTCAAGGTCAAAGGAATTGCCTGCAGGATTGTTGCCTGGATCAGGGGAAGGCAAAAAAATCTGTTGCACTGTAAGTTCCCAAGAGCACAGTGGCCTCCATAATTCTTCGATGAAAGAAGCTGGTCACAACCAGGACTCTTCCAAGAGCTGGTCATTTAGCCAAACTGAGCAATTAGGAGAGGAATGGCCAAGAACCTGGTGGTCACTCTGACTGAGCGCCAGAGATCCTGTATGGAGATGGGACAAAATCCAGAAGATCAACCATGACTGCAGCCCTCCACTTACTTTCCAAAGCATTCTTAAGTTCACATGGAAACCATAAAACATCTTGATTCTCAAAAGGCAATCAGTCACAGAACTGTTGTTTTTAATGATTTCAATGTAACATTTATTGATTAGTGTGTGCAATGAGAGGCTAATCCTCCACTTTGCTTTCTGTGATCATAATAAACAGAGCTGCAGAATATAAAGAAGAAATATGTGCTGTGCTTCTCATAGATTTTTCTTATCAGTCCAGTTAGACAGCCTCTTCTGATCCTGAAATCAATTTCTTTCAAAGCCTTTGGCAGATTTCTGCATCTTTGTTTACCACCAAACAGCAGAAATGTCAGGCTGCATTTAGAAACAGCTCCTATGGTAAAAATGTGTATATTGGTGACTCTAAAGCCCGGCCTATAAGACCATTGCATAATTGTGTGTCTGTGCTTTTGATGTGAAAGCACAGAGGCACAGCTGAGCCTCTGGGCCTTGGCTTCAGAAGTGTGGCAATTGATTTGGCCAAATGTAGCGGGTCAGACTGTGGAATCACACACACACACAACCTTACTAAAGGAGAACAGAGAGAGACCAAAACACGAGGGGCAGGATCATGACAGACTCTATTTTAACAGGATCACATGAAATAAAAATTTGTTGACATGATCATGAGGTGCAAACAATAATTAGAAAACAGTCCCATTTACAAGCCTTAGTCTTTTATGTGTTAACATTTGTGTCAGTCTAACTTAAGTCATCCTTTTCCTGTCTGTGAGCAAAAACAACAAATGCTACTGATTCCGAGTCACAAATTCTTCATTAATTCTGGAGGAAAAGTCAGGCTTTTCATTAGTTCTTTTATAGAACATAATCATGAAGGAAATAGAAGTAATTCATTTATAAGACATGTGAATAATGTGTAGATGAATCCAGGGGAAAAAACAGAAGCAGACAAGCTGCTGTTATTCTGTGATTTCTCACTACAACAGCTGAGTGTTTGAATAAAGCTAAACGTGATTATTTTTGTTTTTCAGCATTGCTTTCCATTCATTTTTATTTTTGACAACAGTAAAGATCAGAAAGAATCTGTGGAGTCCTCAGTTGCTCAAACAGTCGTGACAAACTTTAAGTTTACGCTCAGTATGCGTGTTTTATTCCTTAGAAAATTAAGAAAGAAATTCCACTGTAACCAATGCCTGCACATCTGTATGGTTTCTCCTTTTGCACCTTTGTACATACTGCTGTTTTTATTGTGTTTCATATTTTTAATTGCTAATTTATTTATTTTTCTGTATTTCTAGCACTCTAACATAAGCCCCTAAATATTTTTTTCTTCCTATACTCTTTTGCAGACACCAAGTCAAATTCCTTGTGTTTTAAAATGCACTTGGCAATAAAGATGATTCTGAACACAAGCTTTACTTTCTTAAGAATCCATAAGAGTAAGGAGGAGTTAGCTGGCCTAAAGGATATTGTTCAAAGCAAGCAAATCAAGAAAATAATAAACATCATGGCCTCTTTGAGTGATTTCTGTAAGGCATTGTATCATTCATCTTCAGGTGATTCATAAGATTATCTCCTCTATTTGGCAAGTCTAATGAAGTTAGAGCTAGGTGATCATTACAGACCAAGTACATTAGCAAAAATTTAAAAAGGATATGCCCTTAATAAACATTTATATTAAATATAAAAGCCAATGCAGCTGGGGCTGTTAAATTATTAAGCCAGTCTGTGATAAGAATGGTGTTACATCAGACATCAGCACTCACTTCAGTTCCATAAGATTCACCTATACCAGCGGTTCTAGACTGGTCCCTCCAGACCCACCACCACCTCCTTAATGACAACTCTGACCAAAATTTCTTCAATTTTTCTATCATAACCAGATGTTTTCAATTAAATATGGGGCTTTTTGGACTAGAGAGGGAACAAAACATATACCTGAACAATCCTTTCTAATAAAAGCACATCACATCACATCACATCACAGACTTTTTTTTCACTTTTTTTAAGACATACACCTGCAGCCCAACGGAAATGGTTCTGCAACCTACAAGGTTCTAATACAATACTATCAGAGTCCATTTTTTTCCTGCATTCTTTTAAACAAAAAATAAATCTGACTCAGCATTCTGGTGCAATAAATCAAAAAAAATACCAGTAAAATGTTTATAAACGGCATTTGAAGAGCCTTAGTAATACTTTTAGGTACCTTCAATCAAATGAAATTTACATTAAAACATTATAAATTCTAATGTATAAATATAAAGAAATGATGTAGGAGTATTAGTATTATATAATAGAATGTAGTAATATATTGGAAATATAAGCAAATATCCATGTAGCACATTTTAGTTACTTCCCAAATATTGTCCATTTGCAATATCCAGACACAGGCAATCAAATTCCAGAATATAAGTCACCCTGGTATATAAACCATATGTTTTTGGAATCTGCCAGAGATATCAAGGAATATAGGATTTTCCTATATCTTGCCATATTAATTTTACCCTCTACCATTACAAGCCTTCTGGGGCTGGCTGCTGAGAAGCATCCCAACAGCATGATGCTGTCACCACTATGCTTCACAGTGGGGATGGTGTGTTTGTGGTGTTATGCATTGTTTGCCAAACATAGCGTCTTGTCTGATGCCAAAAAGCACCATTGTGGTCTCATCAGAGCAAAGAACTTTCTCCCACTTGACCATGGAAGCTCCCACAGCTTTTTTGTGAACTCTAGTTGAGATTTAATATGACTTTTCTTCAACAGGGGCTCTTTTTTTGCCTCTCTGCCATAAAGCTTTGACTGGTGAAGAACCTGGGCAACAGTTGTTGTATGCAGCCTCTCCCATCTCAGCTGCCTAAGCTTGTGACTCCTTTAGAGTAGTCATAGGTGTGTCTTTGTGGCGTCTCTCACTAGTCTCCTTATGCACGTTCACTCAGTTTTGTCTGATCCAGGCAGATTAACACATGTGCCATATTCTTCCATCTTGATGATGGATTAACCTAAACTCTGGGGAATGTTCAACAGCTTGGAATATTGGGTTTTTTTAATCCATCCCCTGCCTCACTGTTCATGAACCTTTTCTCTGAGTTGCTTGGAGTGTTATTTTGTCTTCATGGTGTAACGATAGCCAGGAATACTGATTGACCAGTCCTTCTAGATGCAGGTGTCTTTATTCTACATTCACTTTAGACACACTCACTGCACCCCATTTCACTAATTGTGAGTAAAATAGCACCACTTGACTTGACCTCTGTTGAATTAGGTAAGACATGTATTTGTGTCAAAGAAGCCAAATTATACTGACCATGATTGATTTATAAAATCAATAAAAAGGTAAAACATCAGATGAAAACTTTTTATAGGCACAGTACCTGACAGTGGCAGTTACAACTGTCTCAGTGCTTTAAACTGGGATGTATCAGTACAGCTTGGCCATAGCCAACTCTAGGATAAGAAAATGGTATTGAAAGTATGATTTTACTGTTTCGAAAAAACATGTATTAAAAAGTTAAGTATTCTCTTAGTTTACTAAAGTGACTTTCCTTCAGTCACGTAAACTGAAATTTTGCTGTACTGCTATCACAGCTCTGTGTGTGTGTATTGAAGTATGCAGGACAAGTCGTCATGGAAAGGCAGAGTTTGTAATTTCAAGCTTTGGTGAGTGTGAAGTTAGTCTCAGCATGGGCTACATCAGGTGTGTGTGTGTTTGCATGACCTGGATTTAATCAGAAACATGTACACGCCTCTCACATCCAGTGCATATGAGCACATATGGATACCATCACCACTGTTTCTGCATGTTATATTATTTTCACACTTACACACTTGCAAAGAAGGACTTTCTCTGTTGCAGAGACACACATGGCTCTCTCTGTCTCTCACACAGACACACAGTGGGCTGCCATCTGTTCTCACCAGTCAAGCTGTCTTGGCCGCCCCTCAGGCCTGGGACACAATCACTGACTCCCCTTCTCTCTCTACCTCTCTCTCACTAAGACACCATACATGCTCAGGCCAACAGACTGAGGGCATTTTCACTGGTTCTAAACTAATAAAGTTGTGACTCTGTCCAAAGGGGATTTTAGACCCAATTTAGATGTGCTGAGATGTGCTGAAGCACCCCAAAAATTACAAGGGCATTACCCAAATACATTTTGTTCATCTTACAGGTATTTTGTAAATGTATTTTCCTCTGGTGTTATTGTAGATAAAGCAAAGAACTAATCAATACCATGTCAAACTTATGTGCCATATCAGGCCTGAAAAGGCCTAAAATAAATAATTTGTATCTCAACATTGTATTAAAGTTCTGCAGTGATGTAAGCACACTACAGGTGGACTCTTTTAACTGACCATTTTAGACCAATCAGAACAGGGCGTGATGGAGATGTGATCAACTTGATCACTTGATGCGATGGCAACTCAATGATAATGATCTAAATGTGCAGAATTCCAATGTAAGATCAGCAAACTTAATAAATAAATATCCTTAGTGGCGTAAACTCACATTACTTGGTTTTATAATCATGCAGAAGAATAAAGCAGGTTTTACAAGGATGTAAGGGAGTTTAAGTGTCACTGATCATTCAGCAAACACCACCCTGTCTCAGATTAAAGGAGGCCTCAACAGCCACACAGGCCCAGTCAGCTGGGTGTGTGTGAGAGAGAGAGAGAGAGAGAGAGAGAGAGAAATCAAAGAGTGAGTCTGATGGGTTTTGATGTTATTGTCATAAAGAGGAGAGTCCCACGCTCTGTATGACACTCTCAGGGCTGAGCACACAGACACACAGTCATCTCCTCTTACAAAGTAATACACACACAAGTTAAATCACACACTGTGAACCTGCAGCATAATGGGCTTTAATGGCTAGCAGAGTGCTTTTGAAGTGAAGTGTGTTTTTTGTATTCATGATGACTGCTGTTGAAGATGACAAAGGGCTGCAGGACTGTGGTGCATGGGATCAGCTGGGCAGACTCATGCAGATCAAAAACAGCTATAAGAAGTGATAAAAGGAATTAATGATAATGAAGATTTTATCTCTGTGATTATGTTTGACCTGCTATAAATGTGTTTTTCCAGATTAAACAGCACTTATCTCTCCAAACAGAGGTAGGTGATGAGTTGGAGCCAAATCATGTTTGCTCTGTGTGAGGCTCCTTGTAAAGCTGTGGGATTTCCTCTCTTATTGCCAGATCTAAATTGTTGTACTACAGCAAACAGGCTGTGTACCTGTGTGCAAGGTGCATGTCTACTTTTGGCAGAAGCAGGGATGATTTGGATGCCCTTTAAGTGACTGACTTGTTGTTTATTAGATTTATTTTCACGTATTGTTCACATATCAGATCTTTAATGTTTACTTCAAACTTTAAGCTTCAGAAATTGTTTACCAGGATTATAAGTCATGTAAGAAAAAATGAGTTTGCTATAGACCTCTGCATAATTAGACTTTGTTTTGCAAGACATAAGAAAACAATAACCCAAGTGTCCTGAAGAGAGGGGTCTGGCTGCAGACCATACATTTCTGACAGCCACTCTAACAGACTGTTTAACTGAGACACCATACATCTCAAAAAAGAAGGGTAGTAATATACAAGCACAACGTATTTCCCATTTTAGATTATTATTTTTTTTTTTTCAATTCAACTTTATTCATAAATAAATTCTGGCAGTTAGGTTCAGTAAATAACCAGAATTTGACCAGAGATTCAGCTGATTAAATTAATCAGGGTTATTTATGCATAGATCTATTTTAAAGTAGTTACATGAATTGTCGCTAGCTTTTGTAGCTTTAGCGAAAGCTGACATAGCTGCGCTAGCTACGTAATTAATGTCTACATGAGAAATGCTGTTATCTATTTAATTTGTTTATTTTCCTATGTTATGCTTTGGCAATAACATGAAATATTGTTCATGCCAATAAAGCACGTCTGAGTTGAGTTGAGTTGAGTCAATGTAGGTAATGTACCTACGTAGCTTACATAGCTTCTTGTGGAGCTTAGCTTTAGCCATGTTAGCATTGGCAACATGCGCTTTAGAAATGTCCCTAAAGCTAAAGTATCTACACAAATAATGTAGATATTTAGCTTATATAGCTGCTTTGTGAGCTTAGCTTTAGCTCTGTTAACTACATAGCTTACACAGCAAGCTGAGTTATGTAGCTAATGGAGTTAAAGCTAAGCTCACAAAACTTACCTAGCTGCTTTGTGAGCTTACCTTTAGCTCTGTTAGCTTTGTAGCTACATTAGCTGTATAGCTTACACAGCTAGCAGAGCTATAATTGCCACAATAGCTGCTTCGGAGTGTTTTCATGGAGGACCAGCTTTTTTCCTGTAAGCAGACTGTTTACATGGCTTGATTAAACATTTTGTCAGGTTTTACAGGTCAGGTTTTTAACTTTTAACTTTGATATTCTCACCCTTACTTTAACCCTTACCCTATCCCTGAATAAGTTTAATCCAATTTTATTTTGAAAGTTTTAGCTTGTATTTCCATCCTGAGATATGCGGCATCTCAGATGAACGGTTGTTAGAGTGGCCGTCAGAAGTGAACAGTCTGCAGCCAGACTGTCTTGGGCATTTGTGGGAACTTCTAAATCAACAAGGACAGACCGATCTAAAGATGATAATACTTTATCTTAAAAAAGCGCTTCATTGAGGGTCTAATTTCTTACATGAATAAGACGCATACACAAATACAACTGAGAAAAAGAGATTCAGACATACTGGAGGAGGACAGCTTAACCCTGTACTAATGGGATGAGGCAAACTGACCTTGAACCTGGATATTATGGAAGCTTAATCCCCAGCAGAAAAGAAATAATGACTCTCATTTATCTCTGCCTCACTGTGTCTAATGGTGTGTAAAGACGTGAGCATTAATGATCAAATGTTCTCGATCACTTTATTTTTCATAAAAGGGCTGGGTGATACGAATCATATATATATACAGTGCTTAACAAATTTATTAGACCACCCTAACCCTAACCAAAGTAAGGTTTATGCCACAGCTGCCTTAAATTAACAGCATTGCTAATAACCAAAATCATTTTTTATGATTCTGAAATGGTTAATACACCAATATGTAGAAGCTCTTTAACCAAAATGATATTTTTAATGCTGAAATATAATTATTATTGTTAGCCATGAATTTTCAAATTTACTGATTAACAAAATAACTGAAAAAATAGTAAAGCACATTCATATTTCTTGACTAATATGTCAAATTATAGTTATTTACTTGCATTCCTGAACAGAAAAATGAGTTTTAGTGGTTGAATGTTATGCTTGATTAATTTCTGACTTCTAAGAGAAGCCCAGTGAGCCAGCTCAAATTTGGGTGAATTCAGTTTGAAATTCCTCATTCCTGTTCAAAATGGTAAAACGTGGAGAGCTCACTGAAAATGAAAGAGTCCGCATTAAAGCACTTCATGATGCTGGATGGTCTTTGAGACAAATATGACAGGGGGTCTAATAAATTTGTTAAGCATTATATGTATATACATATATATATGTGTGTGTGTGTGTGTGTAATGTGTGGGGGTGTGTGTGTGTGTGTGTAAATGGCAATACCCAATACACAGATTATCTCTATATTTTTTCTGAAATAATATGGCAAAAGTTCAGTTTTACGTAAAATCCATAAGCTTTTTTGTGAACAATCAGCTGCATCCAATACCCATCTGTGAAGAAAAATATTAGATAGAAAATCTCCTTTATTAAATTATAATTATAATTATATTTTACTGAGCATGAGGCCTGAGGAAAGTTAATGAGACTGTCTAAGTAAAAGTTTTAGAGATAGGAAAAAAGAACATTTGAGACATTTATCTTTCCATGAAGGCATACTTCAATTAGTTAAGGTTTTAAACCTCCTTTAGTTTGAGTTTGACCTTAATCTGATATTTCTAGCCTGGTTTTGTTATGATTCATCAGAAGTGGTAGAAGTACAAGACTATTGTAGTCAAGCAGAAGTAGAGCTCCTCTGACTAAAATGTACTTTAAGAGGAACTAAAACTATCGGTCCATAAACTATTTGGGTATAATTTAAAAATAATTAATTTAAAATGCACTTAAAGTACTAAATGCTGAGTAGTTACTGATACATGAAGGGGTTGTACAGTAAGATATGCAAATCTGAATCTCTAACCAGGTTGTTAAGGTTAAGTCACACTATCTCACATTACCTTGCAAAGCCAATAAATTGACCAAATTTCATGTCTGTCATCAGGCAGACCCATCTTTAAAAACTCCAATCTGAATCGTTTATGCCCGGTCACAGAATGGCTGGACCAACCAATGAGGATTAGTTTTACTGCAAGCCGATCAACAATGACGTCTAATGAAGCAACTATACCAACTGATACCAACTATACCATGTGAAACAGTATCTCTGGTCTGTCAGGTTAATGCTTTTATAATGAAGTGAAACAGCCAATTTTTGATGGTGAGCGGAATCATTCTCTCTCTATGTGCTGCTAACTGTCATGAACTGTCAAAGCCAAGGAACTGGCCAGTGTTATTTGATGTCAGAGAGATAGGGCCTTGACTTTTATTTGTTGTGTTTTTACTCACTAATGGATGCTTTTTAAAACAACGTGAAGAGCAATACTTTCCACGAAATATACTTAGACAAAAGTACAATTACTGATTTTAAAAAAGTGCTCAAAAACCCCAGTCTGATGCCCAGAGTGCTCTGGAGCAGGTTATCATCAAGCACGTCTCTGTATATTGCTGCATTCATCTTTCCCTTGACTCTGACTAGTCTCCCATTTCCTGCTGCTGAAAAACATCCTCACAGCATGGTGCTGCTACCACCATGCTTCACTGTGGGGACAGTATTGGCCAGGTGATGAGTGTTACCTGGTTTTATCTATAACACCTGGCATTCAGGCCAAAGAGTTCAAGCTTTGTTTCATCAGACCAGAGAATTTTGTTTCTTATAGTCTGAGAGTCCTTCAGGTGCCTTTTGGCAAACTCCAGACAGGCTGTTGTGCCTTTTCCTGAGGAGTAGCCTCCGTCTGGCCACTCTACCATACAGGCCTGATTAGTGGAGTGCTGCAAAACCAGATGTTCTTCTGGAAGGTTCTCCTCTCACCACGGAGCAATGCTGGAGCTCTGTCAGAGTGACCATCAGGTTCTTGGTCACCTCCCTGACTGAGGCCCTTCTACCCCAATCACTCAGACTGACCTGGCAGCCAGCTCTAGGAAGAGTCCTGGTTCCATACTTCCATTTACGGATAATGGAGGCCCCTGTGATCATTTGGACCTTCAATGCTGCAGAAATTCTCCTGTATCCTGTCTCAGAGGTCTACAGACAATTCCTTTGACATCATGGCTCTGCCATACACTGTCAACTATGGAACATTGTATAGAAAGGTGCATGCCTCATGTCCAATCAACAGAATTTACCACAGACTGACTCCAATCAACTGTAGAAAGATCTTAAGGATGATCAGTGGAAACAGGATGCACCTGAGCTCAAATTTTGAGTGTCATGGCAAAGGCTGAGAATACTTATGTACAAGTGATGTTTTATTTGTTTTATTTTCAATATATTTGCAATAGTTTCAAATAAAGCTTTTCAACATCATCATTGTAGGGCATTGTGTGAAGAGTTTTGAGGTATGAAATTTATTTATTAATATAACAAAATGTGTCATACAGGAGTATAAATTTGCTGTATGAGACATACAGTTTGTAAGCAGTTGATAACATGCCCTTCTTTATTCAGAGGGTACAGCATGTGTTTAGATGACATGCTGCATGTGGCTCTCTGTCTGAGGTTTCTTGATCTGTCATCAAATCCTTCATTTATTTAAAAAAAAAAAAGACTTCATTTTCCCTTTTTCTCACACTCTTTCTCCATCTTCATTGTGCTGCACATAATAACAATTCCTATCATCTAAATCCTCTCTGGCCTTTATTACAGGCTCTTCCCTCTGTCTGTCTTCTGTATGTGAAGCTCTTCATTCCCACTTCTCATCTCTCACATTGTCCTCATTTATCTTTTTTCTTCTCTTTTTCTCTGCATTCATCCTCCTTCACATTCTCCACTTCCTCCTCTTCTTAGTCTCTCTCCATTCTCACTCTGTCTCTCCTTCCGCTGTGCTCTTTGTGTTTGCTGTAATCCTCTTTCTGGTGTGGTTTAATCTTCACTTTTAAGAGGCGAGTGGCTGCAGGCCTTTTGATGGCCCTCGGATAACTCTTCCTTCATGTGTGTGTGTTTGATAGGCTGCAAAAGAGTGTCTGACTCAGAGAAATTCTTCATGTGCCGCTAACTTTTTGTAACTCTGCTTTAACGCCATGTTTCTGCTTGCTCTAAAGTATAATATCTGACCTGTCTCTACTCCTTGAAAAGCGCGCAAACCTGACGGAGCTGAACAAAAGCAGACCACTACTAGTTTTCATGTTAAGTTTCATGTTAAGTTTCATGTTAACACCAAACTGTGCCAAGCAACTTACGTGAAAAAAGTATTATCGTTTCAATCAATCAATATGCCATAAGTCAGTCAACACGTTTTTTTTACAAGTAGAAGTTGTTTGTTTGTTTTTTTGAACATCTGGTCTTGACAAGGCTGACCCCCAACTCTGTCCTTCATCACTCTCTCTGTCCACACAAACACAGACATACAGTCAAACCACAGCAGAGTCCAGCCTGGGTTTCTGGACCTCATTAGTTTTCCAATTAGCTGCTGTCATCTGTCGACCCTGATTTCTTTGGGCACACTATGACAGCACAGCCGATTCTCTGCTCTGATTCGTCTCAGTGGGAACAGATGGACTCCCTGTTGTCTTTTCAGTGAAAGAGTCAAATGATTCCTCTCTCAGAAGTTTGACTTTTTCCTCAGAAGTTATAAAACATGAAATCAGAGGAACATGAAGAGCTCCACCAGTTCATGAAAGATTAGTGATATTAGTGAACAGTAAAAAAAAACTATTAAACATCATGACACAGCTGCTTTAAAAAAGAAAGCATGCTCAGGGTGAACACTGCTGTAGATGCTTTACAGCTCAGCTTGACCTTAATTTTCCTCCTGTCTTTGTTGCTCAGTTGAATCCTGGCATGTTTCTGTCTGCCCCGACATGCAGACTCTTATGTACCATTTAAAAACAGTTCAATAAAATCGTTAACCTGTTGAGGTTCAGATCAGGTAGCAGAGGTAGCCTCAGGGGGGGCTGCGTGTGAGAAATTGGGCAGTTATAAAGGTTTTTTGATGAGTCAGATTAATGTTTCTATCACATTTATAAACAAAAACTGAAATAAACACTTATCTCAGCATGCTGGCACAAAAACTGCATATAGAAGTGCGAATCTGCAGTGCATTCCACAGCACAAACACAAATATAAATCAAGTTTAACAGTCACACATTATCCTGTCAGCTGCTTCAATTTTCCCAATTTTCCCTTCAATTTTTTGTGATAATCCCAACAGGCTGGAAGTAGGATCCTCCTTAAACTGCTGTTTCACTTTTTTTTTTTTTTTTTTTTTTTTGCATCTTTGCAATCGCCCAGGCTAGAGGCGTACTCTGTCCAAGGCATTCTTCTGAATATCTCAAGAACCCTTTAAAGGGGACATATTGTACCCTTTTAAGACAAGTTCATATTGGTCTCAGAGGTCCCCAAAGCATGCCGGTGAAGTCTTGCTAAAAAAAAGCACTCCAGTATTGGATTTTATATTTTCAGTATTGGATTGGCCAGCTGAACCTGGGGGCAGTGCTAACTCCCCACATGTCATCATGAGGGGAAAATCTGAGAACAGCTTGTTTTAGCACGCATTTTCTGAAAGGTGGAGAAAGAGAAGATTTTTCTGGTACTTCAGAGGATTTTGGACAGGCCAGGGGCACATATTTTTGTTATAGAAGCGTAAAAAACTTATTTTGCATAATATGTCCCCTTTAAAAGATTTTTTGCAAGCTACTCTACAAAAATCCTTAAGAATTCACTCACTGATGAACTGATTGATTTCGGGGTCAAAGGTCAGAGTTAGGATTCATGCTCATCCCAAGCTTGTGATCATGAAATCTCAAGAACAAGTTGAGGGATTTTCTTCAAACTTTGTTAAATGTCCACACTCACTCCACAGTGAACTGTTTACTTTTGTGGATTTAAGGTCAAAAGTCAAGGTCACTGGGCCTTGTGTTCATCCCTTTCTTGTGAACACGTTATTTGAAGAACTCTGTAAAGGATCAAAGTTCTTCACAGGGTAACCACCCTGAAACAACCAGAAAATAGCAGCTTATCTCTCCATTTCACCACTTTGTTTGTAACCAGTATTGCTTTCCCTCTCTTGAGTCTTGTGGTTCCCAAACTTTTTCTGCCTGGCCTTTCTTTGGCAGATTAAAATTGTTTCAGCACCTGGAATAATAATAATACGCATCACCTTCAAAAGCAAGTATGGAATGTTTTAAAAACTTAAGGGGATGATAAAGGTAGAGGGCAGAATGTTGATGAAGCTGGGGATGTTGGGAGATTTTCTCCATTTTGGTCAACTAATAGTTAATTTGGGTCAAAATTTCTCATGAGTAGACGGTGATGGGTCCTGATGCCCAACCATTTGGATTAAAGTTTGGCTGGCTGTATAGAAGCATGCATCACTACTGGCTGTTTTAATTGTTGATCCCACAGTCATGTGCCTACAGGAGCATGAGGGAGACTTCTGACTACACTTGACTCTTTATAGTCTCTTTTTGTCAGCTTGTTGTCTGGTCTTGCTGCTGCTGAAGAGTGGGGGTTTTTTCCTGGGTCTTCAAACTGCATCTCATTGGCCTTCCAGACCCACAACAGCTTACACAGTTAGTTTGGGTTACATGACCAGAACCAACAAATCTATAACTCATTACTCATTTTAAAAACATCTGGATCTTTACTGTAGAAATATTCTTTAACTCTGGTTAATAATTTAGCATGCTAATACTTCTCCCCAATGTATGATCTTAGTTCTGTGAAAAACTTCTCTCTCATTATGTGTCATTTTTGATAAGTTATTTTATTTTTTCATATTTCTGAAAATACATGTTTCTGTATTTGTAAGATTTATCTTGGAACTGAGCAATCAGTCTTTTTTATGTTTATTTCTTGGTGTGTAGAATGACATCAGATGACACACCATATCATTGTGATGAACATAACAGTACTTGCAGAGACCCATTGGGTGCAGAAAAATAAAGTTTGAAAGCACTCATTTTTTGTGGCCCATTTTTGTTTTATCATTGACACCAAAGTGGAGGTGAGGAAAGTGACATAAAGGAGATGATAAGAGGCGACATAAATTTATTTTTATACGTACGCGTGTGCATTGGTTTGTTTTTGTTTTTTTTGTTTTTTTTACCTGTAAGCTAGCAATTGGGATCAATTGAAGCAAACAATCAAGACAATGTCATGGTAGATTTAATATTTCTTTTCTAAATCTCCCACAGAGCCAACTCAGCGTCTAATCGGCTATTTCCACCAAGCACAGATATGTATATTTGTATTTCTATCATCTAAAAATGGAAAGGGTCCCAAAGAACTGATCAGCTCCATTTAGGACTCTTCTGTAGGGGTGCCAAGCTTACCTATCCATGAGCTACACACACAATGAACGGCAGGAGTTCACCAATTGGTCAAAGCATTGTCACCTCATGCGCAACAGCGGTAATAAACACAAACACAGAACCAGCCATGTTTAAATATCCAGTGGATTTTGGAAGAAGAATATTATCAGGACGATATTTTCAGTCATTGATGTCAGCATGTAATACCAACCCACAGATAAAGGTGCAGACCTTCCTGGCTGTTCTCAATGCAGGGGAAATTGACAGAGCTGTGAAGAAGGGGATAGTGTTCCAGCTGGTGGCGTAGACTCGCCATCCACCTTAGAATGCCTCCTAACAGCTAGTATCTGTGGAAATGCAAACTGTTTTGGGGTTTACCATACTGAACCATACCAGACTGTGCTCAATCAAACTGGAAAACCTGGTGGAAACACAGCTTAAGAGAAGTGGAATTAACAGCTTAAAATGCTCCAGATGTGTGCAACTGGTGGAAGGCGGACAGCAGGGGCAGCAGCAGCAGCTAGCCCAGTGGAGCACTAGTGGAGAGAGCTTTACTTGCTCCTGCAAGGCTGCCTGGTTCAGAGAGCAGCAGGGGCTGGAATACACTGCGAACAATGATAGCATGGTGTGTGTGGTGTGTGCAGGTTGGCTGTTAAGCACAAGCTGGTTGTGTCAGAAACCATCAGCTTATTTTTGAAAGATAAAGGCTTTTTAAACTGGAAAAAAAAGCAATAGAGAAGATCAGGGACCATGAGAGGACTCGGATTCATTTTGATCAGTGGTTCTTAACTGGTGGGTCGGGACCCAAAGGTGGGTCGTGGAGCCGTTTTCAGTGGGTCACAACTAGGCATCTGAAAAAAAAATGGTGGCAAAAGTCCTAAAGTCCTTATTGGACATTCATCCATACCTTTAATTTTACTCTGTTTTACTGTGAAATTGGGTAAAGTTAAATGTTTGATCAATATTTCAACTAATTTGTTTTCTCTTCTTGCAATAAATGAGTATGACAATGAAGCAATTTCACAAGTCCTCCAGAAAATTGGCAAAAATTGACACATAATGTTGGGGAAAGGGGGGTATAAAATTTGTAAGTTTTGTCCTTTTTCTTTTTTATTTCAGGTGTTTTGGTCCAGTCATGCTCCAAACTGCAACATATTCAATGGATTAAACATGCGTTGTTGAAAATTTTTTGGAAACTTGGGTCGCGATCCGTCATAAGACAGACTGGTTGGTCCTGAGGCTGGACCAGCTGAGAACCACTGATTTAGATGTCACCCAGAGATTGGCTGCATTGGAAACAACTCCGATAATGCGCTGCAATCTGAATCACCGCCAAAGATTAGAAAACAGCACGGAAAATACTGGAGCTCATTTTCAGCTGCGCAAGATTCCTGGAGCCACCAGGGACCCCAACTGTGAGGGATTTCATCAACAAGGAGGGAATACGCGCTGATCCTGACCTGGATTAGTGGCTGAGAAGGAGAGACAACTGGGGGTCTAACAGCATCCAAAATAAAGTTCTGGAGCTGTTTGTGTATGATATAAGGATAAAAACGGGAGCCAAAGCATTTCAAACTTTTTTTTTTTTTTACTTAACTGCAGATGAGACCATAGATATTAGTGGCAAAGAACAGTACTCAATCACTATACAGTTTACTGATGACAATCTGAGAGTTCAGAATTTCAGCAGAGATGCTATTTTAGTGTATAAAACATGTCCTTGTCCACCTAAATTTGCCAATGGAGAGGCTGAAAGGCTAGTGTTTTGATGGAGCCAACAACATGTCTGGGAGGTTTACAGGGTGCAGGCTAGTGTGAAGTAAACATATCCCAACTTTCTGTTTGTCCACTGAGTAAATCACTCTTTGAATTTAGTGTTGCAAGAAGTGGCACGAGAGGTGCACCTTAAGGTTATAGTTATTATTAATGATTTAGCAAAAGGATAAAATCCTTTTACCAGTCCCCATTTGAATGTGGTGACCTAAACCTACTCGCCCTGTGTCCAACTTGGTGGAACGTCAGAGTTGGGGCACTGTCACGTTTGCTGGCCTGTTATGGAGAGATGTTAAAGACAGTCAGGACCAGTTTAGAGTGACAAGACTGTCTAGGGGGAGACACACGCCAAAGCAGCAGGATTACTCACAAAGGCCACCAGTAGAGTCTTTGTTACATTTGCATTTTACAGCATGTGAAGCAGAGGCCAAACTCCTTTGCCAACACTTAAGCACACTGTGACAGGATGACATCCCCGACCTTATGGCCGAAACCAAGCAATACACAGAGGGCTATGACCACTGTTCTCTCTAGGGTGTTTTAAAGCGCATCTGTGCAAAAGATAAAAGTTGTGATCTCAAATGTGCCCCATGAGTTTTCACTGTTTTTTTCTTTTTCTAACATGTGCTGTGAATGATGAAATTCATGACTTGAATAGCGAATATCAGGGCCTGAATTTTGCTGCAGGACTGTGTCATAATGCCAGAAAATCTCGAAATGATAACTTTACAATTCATTTCATAGTGCACCCGTTAATCATATCTTAATGTCTGCATGGTTTAGGAAATGATATTAGGTTGCAACAGATAAGTGACATCACATAAGATTGGATCATTAGACCATCAGCTCACAGACCTGCAGGAAATATTTCTCAAGTCACAGAGACAGTTGTGAAAGATAGTTGATGTAGGGTAGGAGGTCAAAGTGAAGGTAAGTAATAGTCACTTGTAATGATAGTTGGGGTTGGAGAGCAGTGTTAATTTCATCGATTAAAACTATGACAAAAAATGTTTGTCGACAGCCTTTTTTCCCATGACAAAAACTAGACTAAAACTAACAAAAAAAGATCTGTGATGACTTCAACTGACAAAAACTAAGTTTAGTTTCGGTCATTATGAATAAAATTATGTAGTTTCCGTCGGACATTCAAAATTCATGATATTTCTCCACTGTAGGTAAATCTGTCAAAATAACAATGCGTCTGTAGTTATTCAGCTATTCTTTAAACAGATTAAAACTAGTGCTGTTACTCGATTTAAAAAGTTAATCACATAACTACGCTGTGATTAATCATGAATAAAGTACCACATTCTGGTTTAATGTGATGCACAATACCGATGTGCTATTATGTTTTCCTTGCAAGAACTGATGTATTTTTTACACCAGTTATATCTTAAAACTACATTACGTCATAGAGCCTGTGAGACTCGATAGCAGTATTGATCAACTAAAAGGTGACTGATTTTTAGGTATTTCAAAAAACACAGGACCCATATCGATCCCCATTCCTAGTCTCAAAGCCCCTTGTTGTCAACAATGTTGATGGTCTGCAGTCTTTAGCAACCCACTACGATTGTATTAGTTGGCTTAGACATTGTCGTTTTGTGAACAAATCCAAGTCTGCTGGACTCCACCGATGTAGCCTGATGGCCATGGCTTGATCATGTGTTGCTGTTAGCGTCTTTGCTAACATTAGCAAAGATGTGCTCTGCCTGCAGGTGGTACTTGAGACTCGTTGTGCTTCAGTGTATAAAGTAAGTAAAGTTTATTTATATAACAGCTTGTAGCCTATTTGATGGTCCCACAATGTCTGCCAAGAAAAAAAGTGGCCTTTTTACAACTGTAGTTGGTGATCCCTGCTCTATGGTATCTTATCTGAACATAGCATTAAGAAGGGGGTTTGACCGCTACATCAACCTGAGAGTAAAAATCAACACGTAGAGAAGGAGTGAGAGCTATGGTGAGTTTAAACTGGATTCAAATGTAATTTTCTTGTTAAGTAAGCATTGAAATTTTTAAAGAATGATATATTTGGAGTTGGGATGCATGATGTTGGATTTTTGCTGATATTTGATGTGCTGATGTTTACAGATTCATTTTAGCTAATACCAATATCAATACTAATAATTAAATATGCTTTTTGGAAAAGAAATTTCAGTCCTTTTCGACACACTTTACGGTTTGAAGGTGACCAAAGAAACAAAGTTTAGTCCTTAAAAAACACTTTAAAGAATGTTTAAAGAATGAGGATAAATAAAGAAAAAGACCTGAACTGACATAGGTCTGGTGGTTCAGGCAAAAACTCCACAGATTTATTAGTAGATAAGGAAAAAAATTTACAGTCCATATGTGCTGAAATACAAAGGCAAAAATATCGGATGTAAATATTGGAAGAAATTTTAGTATCAGCTGATACCGATACCAGGCGGATTATATTGTGCATCCCTAATTTGGAGTATTGAAAAGGCATGTCCACAGCCCCAAAAATGACATAACGGTAACATACAGTTAGTTCCTAACAATAAAATGCTGAGTGTGCAATAACACCATAGACTGTTGAAAGAACTGGACAAACGCTGTGTGACGTCAGCCGTCTGCTTACAATAGGCGGACTCATAAAGCTCTTGAAGCCAATCTGCGGCGGCTTCTGTATTGAAATCGCCGTCTCAACCAAACTTTGGATCAACCTGACGACCCGCCCACTAAGCTGGACTTCCTGTCAGCTAGCTTGCTAGCATTCTGGTTGAAAGAAATGTAGCTTCTGCCTGTCAAGCTGTCATTTTCCTAAATATAATCCAAAACATTGTGGTACAAAAAGATTCACCCCCGGTACAGTGAGAGCACATGGAGACATTAGCTAATGAGACACATTTGGTTTTTTTGAACCAGGCTGTAAGCCAGTTTATTTTTAGTGTAAAAATCGGCTTTTTAACAGGTGTTCAGACGGAACTTCAGGTGTTCCTGCAGCCAGCCTCAAGTGGACACTTGCTGTATTGCAATTTTTTGCACTTCCACATTGGCTTCATTTTTCAGGACTGGAGGTTGCCGCTTGAATAATTCTCACCAATCATGAACTAACTGAGGCTGTATAATGTAGATAAAAAAAGGAAGTTGGGCTGATAATAGAAGTTCCTCAGTAGAGGGACTCCAGGATTTTCAGACGTTTTTCATTGTATATTGTACGGCAATAAATCCTGTGTTGCATCTGACATAGTTTTCTCCTGTGTCTCTTTGCATTGACTCCAAGGTCTTTTTCCAAGGAGATATGTTTTTTCCACAATGAAAAAGAATAAACCCTTCACTATAACATGCAGGTTCAGCATTTATGTGAACATTAACATTACCAATGCATTACACACATTGTTTTAAACTGTTTTTGTACTTTGCCCCCACAGGTAGTGAAGGCAATCTCAGACCCAGAGAAAACTGAAGAGGACATGACCCCAGCAGGTCACAGTGGAGGTGTTCAGCCTGACACCATCAGTCAGCTCAACTCTTCAAATGAATCACTGACCTGATCATCAATCATACTATTGATATTAAGTGTAAAGCTAATCTGCCTCAGGTAAGTAAACCTGCTCTGACAATCAGGCCTAGTGTACATGCAAGTGGATATTTATGAAAACAACGATTTTGATATGTTAAATTCTTTAAAACGTTCTTGTTAGTGTGAAAACAACAATGTACCTGGCATGAAAACATTTTCTTGCTGTTTCTCTCTAACAATCATTTCATGTTTTGTGTTGTGTCATCAACCCAAAATGGGGATGTACAATTTTAACAGCATATCTGTATCCACTCTTATGTCAGTCGTTGCTGATATTTACAGCTCATATATCGGTGATACACATCAGCAGTATAAATCATGTATCAGCTTTAAATATTGATACCATTTGGTATAGGTGGTTGCATAGGGCATCACACACTCAAGGAAGCCAACTGTGAGCTCTGAATATTTTGAATGAAGCCCCAAGCAGAAAACAACTATCAGATGGTTCTTTCTCCTCTCTTTGCACCAGAGACACTTTGTGTTTATTTACAATTTAAAAAGGTGCGTATATATCAGTATCTGTATCAGCTACAATGAGTTGGGAATATTGGATATCAGCAAAAATCCAGTACTGTGCATCCCTAGGTGCTACACATGCAGAAATGTTAGACGCGTATATGAGTGTGGTTATGCTGGAGGTTTCTGCAAGAAGTTTTCCATGCCACTGTGTAGTGCTTACTTAAGGTAGATTTATGTTGGGCGTCTTAAAAAAAAAAAAAAAAAAAAAAAAAACGAACAAGGGGTAACACCTTTGTTTTTCTTTATTAGTGACGGAACTCAACAAGCACTCTACAGAAAGAGAATCTCCAGCTACCAACGAGGACTCACCTGGTACACCAGATGGATTTGTTTCACACACCCATCTGGAAAACCACTCATAGACAGCATTTGGGAAAGGGCAGAGCCTTTGAAAAAAAACTCGGAGGATGATTGGATGAACATTCTGTCTGTCACATCTTTACGGGCCAATCAGAGCAACAAAACATTTGACGTGGCCGTTACCAAGCTGCGCCCCCTACTGAAGAGGTAAACTCCAGAAGTAAACTCAGTAAACTCCATATAGAACTGCATAACATGAACCATGGCAATTGAAGACATGTCAGTACACAACTTTTGTCGTTTTTGAAACAAAAACAATTCAGTGCTGTTCTTTGTCTTTCTTTTAATGAAGAAATGTCGTCAAGTTCTGATAAAACTGGTGCTTGGCAGGATCCACACTATTGTCTTCCCCCATAATTGCACCGGCTTCTTGTTGCTGCCCCTCGTCGCTGATTGGTCCTGTCACTTTCTAACCAGGCCTAAATGGTTCAGACGGGAGCTTTGCAAGATGGATTCGCCAGTGAGAAACACAGAAACAGGCGTATCCATCTGCTTTGCAAGGGTAAACAAGGACACTGAGGAGGGAGGAAAAAAAATAAGAGCAGGAGGAAGTAAAACTACACTCAACTGTAGTAAAAGAGATTCAAACGTGGTAGCTTCCCATCTTTACTCCATGCACTAGCCAGCTAAAGTATGACTAATGTGGATTCTGCAAGCAGAGTGAATATAAACATTACAAACGTTTTACATTACACCAACTTAAAGTAAAGCTGCTCTGACACCCATATACTGTACACACACCATTTTATACATTTGTTTGTTGATTCTGTGAAGTCCAGTCTGACTTTTATCCTCTCTGTGGTTGTTTAAGATTCCCAAATCTGGCACAGACGTGCTACATGAATTCAATTCTTCAAGGCTTCCTGCCACTGCTGCGAGAGATCTACAGGCGAGAGGAGGTTTGGAGCTCTCACCCACAGTCTGAGCTCTTCAACATGCTTAATGAAGTGAATTTGTGCCGGTTCTCTTGATGAAGAAGAGAAGATGGAAACCTGCACACATTCAAGTCAGTTGTAGCTGAGTTTAACCGGTAATTGAAGGTTGGAGTCAGTGCTCTTTTCAGACCATTTGAAATGTTGCATTGCATTTGGAAATCAAGGTCCCAGAGTCTGGAGGAAGAGAGGAGAGGACCAAAATCCAAGTTGTTTGAGGTCCATTTGTGTTGGTTTCAGGAGCCATGTCATCTGCTTGTGTTGGTCCACTGTGTTTGATCAGGTCCAAGGTCAGCGTTAACTGTCTACCTGGAAGTTTTAGAGCCCTTCATTTTTCCCTTTGCCGACCAGCAAGAGTTGGCACCTGCTCATACTACCAAACTTACCAAAGGCTGGTTAAAGGGCCACAATATTCCTGTACTTGATTGGCCAGCAGACTCACTAGATCTATCATCATAAGGAAGATGAGAGACATCACACCCAAACTCCCAGAAGAGCTGAATGGCATTATCAAAGCAACAGGCTTCATAACACCTCAGCAGTGCTACAGACTGATCGCCTTCATGCCAGGCTCCATTGCTGCAGTAATTCATGCAAAAGGAGCCCCAACCGAGAATTGGGCCATGCACATGTTCATATTTTTCAGTAGGACAACATTTCTGTGAAAAGCATCCTTTTTTAAATAGTTTTTTTTAGTAATATTCTAATTTCCTGAGATACTGAATGTTTGGTTTTCATTAACTGTAAATCAAAATCATCAAAATTAAAAGAAATCAACACTTAAAATATATTAGTCTGTGTGTAATGAATCTATATGAGTTTGATTTTTTAAACTGAACTACTGAAATAAATCAACTTTTTGATTATATTCTAATATAATGAGATGCACCTGTATTAAGTCAACTCTCCTGTAGCTTTTTTTAATACCATAATGCCTTTGTTAGTTCACTCAGCACCATTTGTTGTATTCTTTGTAGGGTTGTGATGAGACACTTAGCCTACAAGCCACGCTGAGATTTGAGTTCAAGAGGACAAGACAACACAAGGTTTTACAATATATATTTAGCCTGCCTTGGGTGGCATGCATGCTCTAAATTAAAATATGTGAAAATTACACTCGATGTCAAAAGTACGGAAATGTGTTATAAATAGTTCATTCTAAATTGAATTTTTAAGTGTATACATCAAAACCTTGAGTGTTGAATTCTCAGTGTTAATCATTTAGTGTCAAATTTAACACTCAATGTTAAATTTCAACTCCATTCAGAGTAAATGGGGTTGGGATTATTTGACAGTGTTTAACTGTTTAGTGATAATCTAACACTGTATAGAGTCAATTGATCCAAACTTTGCCCACTGCTATTTCATGTCTGGGGGGCTGAGTTTACCCATCATGCCTTTGTGTATTTAGATATGTTTAGCTGTGTTTAGATGTCACCTGTTGTACAGTGATCAGTGGGATTCACTTTCACATATTTCTGGTTAATTATTCTTTTTATTGATGTTAAAAACTTATGCACCATGAGTGTACTTGTCCATTAAGGTGGTAACATCCTGACTGTGGTAAAGGATGGCCTACAATAACAAAGTGCAGGCTTTCAACTCAGATCTCTTTTTAAACCCAATGTGAAAAAATATAACACAGTACTGTGTTAAAAGTACACTTAAGTTCTTTTTAAAGACAACACTGTGAGTGATAAAAATTAACTCTATGAGAGAGTTGATATGAACACTTTCTAGTGTTAGATTTAACACCCAGTGGTAATCTAACGCTAGTGATTTTGCTGTGCACTGTAAACCCTGATAAGTCAGCAGACCTCAAAATACTGAGCTGATCACTCACTGAAAAAATATGTTGACTAGCAAGTTCTTAGCCATTTGTATTAACTGGATTTTACTTGTAAATTTGTTAACTTAACTTGTTCAAGTTTAACTACCTGTGCTGTGATGAAGGAGTCTTTAATTTTTCTAAATAATGAAGAAAATAACAGACTAACTTCTTAAAAAAGAAAGGCATGGTTTTATTATTAGCAGGTCAGATTGTTTTTTAAAATATTCTATATTAACTCTCCTCTTTCAGCGTGTCATCATACTGATCTTTATCAACTGCTTTTACAGTTGTTATTCTCACGAGTTCCTTATCTGTGATCTTGAACAAATAAAGTCGCTGTCGATGAATCTGAAGGCAGAGACCATCAGCATGGCCACTAGCCATACCTGCCCAGTTGAAGCCCACATTTACTTCAAAATGCTGAGCACAAGAACCTGTACGGGATGTGGATCACAATCAGAGAAGGAGGAGGGCTTCATCAACCCCTCCTTGGACCCGATGCAGGGACACTTTGTGAGCAGCTGCCTGTGCTCATACCTGAGGTAAGAGACACTCCAGCTCTAACTTCATCCTCGGCCATTTTTTATATGCATTAACAACTTTGTCAAAGGGATTAATAAAGTTTTAAAGTTACTGAATTCCAGTGTGGATGTGGAGCCAAAGAGGTGTCCCAGAGGTGGTCTTTCTTGATACTGCCAAAGCAAGTACTCTTTCTTATCACCATGGACTTTTACTCTTAATCCAGAATCTCTTTTGATCCATCCTTCTTCTCTTTTTGACCCTCTTTTCTCCTTGTCCTTTCAGTATTCTGATCCAAAAGATGAATATGGTGAATATGATGCAGTGGTGAAGTGTTTAGTGTTTGTATACATGACTTTGGCAGCCATTTTGATAATTAATTTTGTGGTTTTGTATTTGAAGGCCTCTTAAGATGTAGATCTAATGAATGTCCTCTCTTCTGTCAGAGCATTATATCTGCGATGCCATATTCAAACAGATAGGACCAAGAGAAAGCAGAAACTGCTGGCTGGCTTTCAACGAGTCAGCAAAACAAAAAGACAAAGATATTCGAATATATAATTCGACGTTTGTACATAAAATGAGTAATTTTAAACATTTTTAACATTGCATATGGATGCAGATGATGTGTGGAAACGCACAACGTCGACGCCCATATGTAGTAAATGCACCCGTCCCACCCTATCCCCACTTTTCATCAAATAAACAAAGTACATAAAGCAAAAGGGTCAGCTCTTAATTTAATTTACCTGCTTGAATAATATAGACAATAAAGACTGATCAAAAACTTGAACTCTGATTTTAAAAATGGGAAAGCGTGCAACTGCTGTAGAGAAATATTTTCTCTCTAATTGTGTTTTTTTTTTCTCTTCCAGGTGCTTTCAGGAAAACTGACACGAACAGAAAAAAACCAAGTAAATCACTCAGAGGAGATTTATTTACATTCACCATTTTATTTTATTATTTTTCTTAATGGTTTTTACTGTTCTGTATTGTAAATCAAGAAAAATCTAAATTTAAAATGAAGTTAAAAAAAACTGTAACTGAGTTGGATGACTTGGATGGTATCGGGACCTTTTAGCACAGTGTTTGATCACACATAATAGGACAAAATAGTAGTTTTTCTGTGTCTGCTTTGATAGTTTCGTATCACAAGCGCCTCTTCCTCCAGTGTTCCTACAGATCCTTGAAAGTCTTAAAAAAGTGTATGAAAAAGGATATTTAAAAAAAAAAAAAAAAGTCATGTTTTGAGAGTGAAAGGTCTTACATTTAGATGGCACTCTGACTAAATGTGTTTTTATCAAATTAGTACCCAGTGGGGATGTAAGGACACTCAACACTCAACCTACGATTCAGTTTGAATCTTGATATTGGGTCCATGATATAATTCAAATCCTGATTTTTTTTTTTTTTTTTTTTCAAGAAAAAAACTCCAAATAAACTGAAATACATATATATGTACAAATAAGTCTTTTTTAACTTTTAACTTTTCTTTCTGATTCAAAAAACCCCAAAACTGCACATTTTTCATGTTTATTATCTTGGAAAAAAAAAGGTAAAATGAGAGTGTCTCTTTTGGAATTATGTAAAAAATAGAAAAAGTCATTTGAAACAATTACTGATCAAAATATATGAAGACAGTTTTTAAAATTCTTATTAAATAGCAGCAGTGAAGCTCATTTTCCTGGCTTGGAATTCACTTGTTTTTTTAAATGAATATCAGTATATCTACATTCACAGGCAGAAGCTGAGACCTCATGTGAGGCAATTAAACTAGTTTCTGTTTGGGGGTGAGTACAGTGGTGGCTGCTGAGCTCCAGTGAAAGAAAGCTGGGCCTCACCTCACCTGTCTTGGTAAACAACTGACGCGGGGTCATGTAGACCGGTTTGGGTGGTCAAATTAAGCGTATGGGCAAAGCGCATGATGCACTAGTTCAGCCTCCCTCTCTGTAACGTTTACCATGCGTAAGCAATGACAACAGCAATCCTTGATTTTCCCTGCCCAGCTCCCATTCAGTAAAAGCAAACTTCAAAACACCAGACTTATTTCCTCCCAGTATGTGTTGAATAGAAGACGAGTTTAAACTCTCTGGGCCAGATCTACTAAAGGTTTGCGTGAATAAAAATGTGTGCAAACTGATTGCACACACAAAAGAATGTACAAACTGATTCACTAACAGTGCGCACTCGGGGCTGCGCCTTCAAAGGTGCAAAATAGTGCATCTGCATCCAGTTAGTACGTTTGCCACAATGAGTATGCAATATAGGGTGTTAACCACGGAATTGTGTGTGTGTGCTGGGAGGGGAAAATGTAAATATATTTTTTTAGCACACGCAAAGCAATTACTCAAATCTCAAAGAAATTATGCTCATAGAAACTGCGCCTATATTTAACACGTCTCAAAGTGAGGTGCAAACAGTTTGTTTGCATAATTGCACATACATGGTTGCAGTTATTGTGGCAAGAAGGAGACATCGAACAAAAAAAGACGCAGAGAACGCATTTTTCACCCTCATGTTAACATTTTTTGAATGAATGAGAAAATAGTAAGTTAAACATATCGCCTATCCAACCTTGTCATTTTGGAAATGTTGGAGGAACTCAAAGCGGATTTGGAGCCAGCCACGAGAAGGACAAAACTCCTAGCAAGTTTACGTGTTTTTTGCATCTGGGTCATTCCAGCGTACGGTAGCTATTACAGCTAACTTTTCTCAAGCTAGCGTTAAACACACACAAGGGAGGATTTTTAAGGAAAATAGAAAATCTTTAAAAGTAAAGAATATATCAAAATGCAATAAACAATTCTTAACAAATATAATCAATAAATCTCTCAAGAGAACATAATGACTTTAAAGCGCTTCCCATTTAATTAACACCTCCCCAGAACATAAGCGCACGTCGTGAGTAAACTCCAAGTCTTTATAATTTCATAATAAACTAAAAGTCCAAATCTAATTAAAATAGCAACCTAGTCCTTATCCAAGCACTTTTAAGTGTCTCTTAAGTCTTTTTTTAAATGTCTGTGACGCACATAAATGCAATCGCAAAAGTCTATAATCCACCAGTCTCCTCCAAAAAAAATGAATAACACAATAAATCCACACAGCAAAAACGCCAAAAAAAACATCGACCGCTAATTACTGGTATACTGGGTAAAAAACACAAAAACAAGACGAGCTCACCCAAGTCAAGGAAACATAATCCAACAGGGAAAACTTCTCTTCTCCATGATGCACACTCAGTGTCTGCGTCCAGAAGCCCAGCCGGGCTACTTAATACCCTCTCCAGTCGTAATTGCTGCCTATTTATTTAATTTTCCATCTTTTGACTTAGTTTACGTGTACAGCTTGTTACTTTAATGGCTCTTTCAGGCCCTGATCCATAGGTGCGCCTGCTCCTTTGTCTCTTTCCCGGTCTTCTGCTTCTCCACCTCTTCCTCCACAACTCATCCTCCTTATATTATCTTGTCTTTGTTTTTCTGATTATTTTAACCACATATAATTTACATCAACATACCAGAATGACAGCAGGTACCCACAAATCATACCATTAAATTTCCAAGGAATATTTCATCTTACATATTCAAAGAAAACCTGCCGTTTTCCATCATACATTCATTACCATATGTTTAAATAAACTCATTTTAATTTACTTTTTTGGTGACACTGTCACAAAGTCCTAGATGCCATGTTGCGCCGGATGGCCAGGTTTATTAGGTTTCCACGCACTCAGGACTTCTTGAATGAGACCAAACAGGGCTTCTTTGCTGTAGCTCATTTAAGTGTTTATTGGCTTTATCCACAACACCTCTAACTATGTAGAGTGGAATTTCATTTTGCACGTTCGGCTTTCCAAACTTGCCATGCCGCAAACCATGAAGCACGCAAAACCCTCATGTAAAAAGGCGTGTCTCCAACACATTTGCACCTCTTGTCATTTAAGCAGTCACTCTTAGTAAATCACCCACAAACCGCGGTTTAACCCCAAATGCAAAATTCTAGATTGCACATGCAAATTAGTACACGCAAATTTGGATCTTAGTAGATCTGGCCCTCTGGGTATTAGCTGAGCTGACAAACACGTCTCCTTCTCTGTCCCATACTGTCCATACCGTGGGCTGACTAATCCAGATGACTGTGGACTCTCCTGAGTCTGGTAGAGAAATGTGTTTGGTTGTAGGGTTTCGCTGTTATGTAGACATCCGTTCTAAAGTTTGGTCAATTTAACCGCTTGTTGTTCTGCTGTAGTGCTTGTTTGTGAGTCACATCCCTACAAATTTGATGGCTCTCCTTGAACTTCACTTTTTAACCCTACTAACAAACTTTAATGTTTTCAACTTTCTTATCATGTCAAAGCTGACTTTAAACTCATCTCACCTAAGTTTGGGTCATGTTGAAAATGCCGTGTTTTTCGAAAATCATGTATTAGATGTTAGTACTTGTTTTGTTTTTTTTCTACACTAGAGCAACATATTTAGCAGCGTCCATCTGCATCAATTATGAGCTGCTTCTTTATCAATGCAGAATCATCCACAGGTTGACAGACGGCTATTGTCAGGGTCTTGTGACCAAAGATAGCATCGGATAAAATTCTGGCAGTGTCACAATGGCCGTCATTTGTAAAACATGCATACACCAGAAATTTGGGTGCACACTCATTTCCATGCAAAAATCGGCATTTAAGCAATCTGGACGTGAGCGTACAGCATGCTCACATCCTACACCAGGTCTGAGTTTGCATGTTTTAAACTTAGTGTGCAGAATGGATCTGTTGGTGATCGCTTAATTATGGCTTTTTAAATTTATTTAGCATCTTCCCAAACCTCTGACAATCCCTGTAAGCAACATTGCTTTTTAAATTATGTAGTGCAGTGCACGCTCTCAGCTGGTTTTCTTTATATGTTTCATTAGATGAATGAGATTTCCTTATAGAACTATTTTTAAAAGTTAAATGGACAGGCTGCCTTTAGTAATTATTAACCCCTTAACATTTGTTGTCACAAATTTGATACAAACTTTTATGGTATCTCTCCCTCAAGTAGATTATCAGTTACCAAACACACCTAATGAATGAAATGAGATACTAAAAATATATGTGTTACATTTTATGGAAATTTGGATTTTTTTTAATTTCAGTAGAAAGTTAAATGAACATTTCAGTTCCAAAAAATTAGAATTTTCTGGCTATTATTTGTGTTTTCAGGCTTTAAGTGGTTAAAGTTCTACTAATGTCACGATATGGTGGAATGTTTCAGCTGGAAAAAACTGCATTTATTCTGATAAAAATATGATAACTAATCATTCAACTAATATAGTTTAACTGTTTAAACATGGATTGTGTGTTGAAGAGCAGACAATTGAACACAAAACTTCATAACTTGGATCATAATCAATTGGCGGGTCAGGAGATTTAAATAAATCAATAAATCAATCTAATCCGCCCCTGTGCTTCGTGTGTTTCATGTGGACAAACGGCTAGAGGCTGGAAGAGACAGGAAAGTTCAGCACTCTAAAATATAAGAATTATATCTGACATGTCTGAAATGAAAGCTTTTCATTTCATAAATATTAATTAAAACAATACTTAATTTTTTTTATGGCTCCTTGATAATTCAGGCTTACTTAGTTCTCTTTTTAAGTATTTAACAGTCAGAAGAGAGTTTATGTCTGCCTTAAAACTGGAATATCTGTCCGTCCTACTGTTCTTAAACAGAGCCTCTATTTATAATAATAATACCTGAAACTGAGATATCACAGCCACGCTCTTCAGTCCAGGAAGTTTCAGGCTGACCTCCTCCTGTTAACCTGCTGCTTCTTTTAAGAACCACGCTTTTTGTTGATATCGCAACAGCTGACCACGTTTCTTAAAACCTGAATGTAAAAAATATTGGTTATATTATAATCTGAATGGACAGCATGGATGTAGGCTTATTAATTAAATATTCTAATGTCAGCTGGAGTTTGGTTGACTGCAACAAAGCTGTTAACTGAGGGGTGACTTCATTCCACACGTGGTGTTTCTAATTCTGTTTAATTCCACTTTACAGCCTAAAAAGAATATTACATTTTATTTTACTTCTCTGGCCTACAGACTGAATTATTACCCTGAGGATGGGGGGGGGGGGGGTATTTAAATGACGATTGTTCTCTGTCGCCGTATTTATCAAGAACCACTCATTCGTACACGCCAATTGGCCAAATAAACGTTTTATACATTTTTCTACACCAAATCCTGCACTGGTTTTTATACAAGTTTGATAACTGAGGGCTTTTGTGACTGCTGCTATGACCTAGGTTGATTAACAAACCAATAGGAATGTAGCAAAAAATGACTTCACAATAAACACGACACAAACAAACCAGTAGTATCAGGATGGGGAATGCCAAAATGTAAACATTTGTGGGATTCCAACAAGAAGGAAAACCTTGTCTAGCTGTTGCAGCAGAAGCCTATTTAATAACATGACTTTTTTTATGTTGCGCTTTACAGTTGAAGGGGTTATAACTTGTACAGCATCCTTGCACCATCAGTATGGGACGCTACTGCATCCCAAACCGAGTGGAAGTGGATCCAAAAAAATTTACCTCACGACAGAGATGAATACTGAACACCTGGAATTTCTGAAGTCTCATGACTTCAGCACGCTGTTGGTATGTGTTTATCTGTAAATTGATGAAATAATGCCGAATTTTACATTTACTTTGGATTCATCACTAATCTTAGATCATTCCTGTGTCCACCCATCCATTTTCCACAACACTAGTGATCTATCCACCTTAACACTAGCCTTGTTATGGTTTACAGGTACATCTCAAAAAATTAGAATATCATGAAAAAGTTCAATTATTTTTGTCACTCATTTCAGAAAGTGAAACCGATACACATGCTTTTTTTTTTTTTTTTTTGTTTCGTGTTTCGTGCTTTCTGGCTTTTCTTTACTTCTCTTTGCAGGCTGGCTGGGCAGGGCAGAACTGGCAGTTTCAGCTATTACATTGTTGACAGTGGCTGCAGGGATAGTTGCTTTAGGAGGGACAGAACTTTAAAGGTTTATAGGAATGGGGATGTCTTTAACTTACCAAAACGTTGCGAGGGTTAGGTGAGCCTTTTGATTTGTTGTAGGCTTTTATTTTCTGGTGAGCCTTTTGTATTTTGTAGCTATTTTTTGGTCAACTAAGTTAGAGTTTTTCAGGGGTTTTTTGCCTTTTGATAGTTAAACTTGAGTTGCCTTTTGATCCTTTTGTTCCGTTTTTTTTTTTTTTTTTTGCCATCCTGAAAATGTTGGTGTGGAAAAGTTAAATGTACTATACTAAACAAGGCCTTATCAAACATTTGAAGGCTCAAGCTTTTAAATGCCTTAAAGTTCTGCATTTATCTTTACAGGGCAAAGGTCTTCTTCATTATGGTTTTCAAGCTTTGCTGAGTATGAGAATGCATTCCAACAATCCATAAAACCAGGAGCCTCTTATAAATCTTAATGCTACTTGTGACTTTAATGCACCATTAGATAAACACTGACCACCACATGATTTAAAAAAAAGCCTTTTTGAATTTCAGGAGATGCATGCTGATTCGAAAGCAAGAAAACAGTTTTTTAGAGAAATGGTTAAAAGGCCTGTTGGAGAAGCTCATTGATAGCAAACAACCTGTAAGTAATTCAAGACTTCAGCAGCTCTCACTCCATGAATCAGCACCATCTGCTGCTGTGTGTAACTCATAATTTAAAGTTTACTCATTTGATCGGCAAAGCAAGTACAGTTCCATGAAAATGTTTGATTTTTTTAATTCTTATCTTTTTGTCCAGAATGGTTATTGCTAAACTTGCACATTTCATTTTTTTAAAGAAAGGGTTAATGTCACATCAGATGACCACTCTTCAAGTCCCATAAGATACTTCTGTTCTGGCTCTTCGTGAGTATTTTTATTCATTTAACAGACAGACTCTTATCACTCATCTTTGACAGGATTTGAAGCAAACTGCTGCGACTAACCCCTTCATTTATCTGCTGCTTTTCACACAATTTTACTACATGTCTGTCTTTTACATAGCATTTACATAGTTTCTGCAGCCAAATCCTCAGGGATTTGTAGATGCAAATTTAGGAAGCTGGGAAAACAAAGACATGTAAAAGTGTTACTGAGCTCCACTTTGGCTTCTGTTTTCCACTCAAGGTTGTCTTCCTTACACCAGAGGAAATTCAGATCTGCATTTCTGGCCCAGTAGAGGAAAAGGAAAGAGGAGAACGTTTTCTTAAATTCAAGACTACCTTTGAAGTGAGCTGATGGATTCCTGAGTTGCTGTTGACTCTTTACTGAGAAATTTTCATTCATGCAAGACGCACAAGCTGACAAATCCACCCCCTCCTTCATTTGCAATATTTTTACAAGGTTAGTTTGCATGAGAAGCATATTTACATGAGCTCCCTCTGGACAACATGTCAGCTGGACATTTTGACCTCATGAAGTCCAAGAGAATGTGGAAAATAAAAATAAAAGGCTGAAGTTAGAAATGTCAGAGTATCCCTGCAGGTTAGACCAATCTGCAAAAGTTAAACAGATATTTAATAAGAACTTGACAGCACATTTGATAAGAATGAGGTTTTTCAGATCATCTGTCAGGCCTCTTCACAAAAACCTCTCCTCTTTTTTAATCTTTTTTTCAGTGCTGCTTTCACTCATTTGCAAAAGTATGGGGTTATTTTGTAGAAAATGTGACAGCCTGCAGGCTCTGATTCACATTTATTCAGAGGAGAGATATCTCAGTACTGATTACTGGTACAGTGATTGAGTAGTTATCAAGTAAACATCCCCCTAGAGTGCAAAAACATGACTTTTAATCTTACAGGAATGTGATCTTATCTGGAGAAACACTGATGATTTCAGCCTGTTAATCTGAAGTTTAGAGTTTCTGCAGATTCCTGTAATCATGGAGAAGACTACATTCAGTTCAGCTGTCATTGTTTGGCACAGTTTGCCTTTTCAATCATGCAAAATTAATCAGGCTCTGCAGAAATCATGAAAAGAATGATTTCATTCATTTCAGGCCTGCCCTCAAAAAGTCACTCAAAAGTCTTTGAACAAGCAAAACTTCCAGTCAGCAAAGTTTTTACTGGTGTGTTGTTGTCAGAAAATAAAAACCTTAAACCCACAGTTAAAGCCTTATGGGGTTACCAGCCACTCTAAGCGCATATACAGAGTTTCTATCTGGTAATGACACACACTGAATTATAACGAGGCCTTTGTATGGACCCCCCCCAAAAAAAAGGAAAAAACCCAGAGACCTTCAGCTACATCAACAAGTATTTTTGAAGGGCTTTTCAAAGTCTCAAACTGTTAGTTTATTGGAAAGTGTCAGTGTTGAAAAACACACTGTCGAAAAAAGCCATTTTGTTACCTTGTTCATGATTAGGATTCCTGGTTTTGATAGATTCGGAATATGATCCCTTTCAGCCTGCTACTATTGGACGTTCTTCCTGTTGACCCTGCTACAAGTGAACAAGTAAAACTGCATGTGAGTTGAATGCTGAAAACCTGGGCAGCTGTAAAACTGTACATTTCATACAATGTGTTTTACCTTTTTTCAAGATATATTTTTGATCTTTTTCTGCCCTTATTTTAGAGAGGACAGTGGATAGACTCAGAAACAGGGATGGGAGATTGTGGGGAAGAGACATGCTAGATAGGGGCTGCAGGCCCATATAGATGAAGCGTGACCTAACCACCAGGCCATCTGTGCCCCCATTGTGTTTTACTTATGGGAAGGTAATGGACAGTGGGGGCTAGCTAATGGTGATATCTGAAGGCAGATGACAGCAAGACTTCTTCTATGTAAAGCCATTATGTTGTTTGACTTCGAAGTCAAAGCATGGCATAGAAACTGTGGAGCAAGCACAGAACGCTTAGTCCAGTTTGGGTCTAATTGAGGCATACAGAGAAAGAACATGGACAACAATTGGACAAACTGTGTGTGGCGTCAGCCGTCTGGTTACAATAGACTCAAACTGCTTTTGAAGCCAGCCGAGCTATCTGTCAGTCAAGTGAGACACGCCAATCATTTCGCAGTGAGGTTTTTCCTCAATATAATCAAAACGATTTTGGTACAAAAAAATTCACCCCCTCACAGTGAGAGGACACGAGGACATGTAATGGTACATGTTTGGTTTTTTGAACCAGGCTGTAAACCGGTTTATTTCTAGTGTGAAAAACGTATGTTTAGCAGGTGTCCAGACAGGACTTCCAGTGTTCCTGCATACAGCCTCAAGTGGACACTCACTGTATTGCAATTTTTTGCGCTTCCGCATTGGCTTCATTTTTCAGGACCGGAGGGTGCCACTTGGGAAATAATCTGGGGACAGGGGGAATCTGGACTCCCCAGTCCTTATGTCATTGTAAACATGTAATTATGTGTCATGTGATACACATTAAATACACTCACATTGTTTTGCGCAGCAGACACAAAACAATGTGGTTAAAGTTTTTTAAAAAAAACCCATGCCTCACAGTGGTGGAGAGACAGTCTAAACATGGCACGTAACGTGATTTTACACCTGATACAGACAGTATCATGTTTGCCTTCATGCTAATAAATGTCCCCTGCTCACTGTTGATAAACTGAGTTCAGAGCTCCAGCTGCAGAAGTCAACATTGCACGAGGTCTGTCAGTAAAATAATTATGACAAGCGATTTTACTTCATAGAAATATGATTTTCGTGGTAAATAAAGGACCTTAGATACTTACTTTACATAAAACATTCATTGTATTGAAAAATCCTCTGAGAATGCAGAGCTGTAAAGAAACCAGAGAGTTTGCTCTATCCTTTAGTGATGAATGATTGTTTAAGCTCAGGTCCATTTAGGCCAAATTTAAATGGTAGTCCACCCACACTTAAGTAAACTGACAAAGTAGATGAAGGTAAATAAAGGAAGTTTAGACAAAAAGAAGTGTTTTTAACTTCCTCACTGCAGCCTCCCTGGGATTAGTAACACCACTCGTGTCCTGTTTTTTTATGTGTCTTTCCACGGCTTATTTCTGCTTGCACGGTATGTTGCATAACTACAGCTTCTCCTACTGTTTTTATTCACACTCATTTTCCCAGCATCTGTCTCTGTTTGTTTATCCCATCCATGTTTATCTCTTTTCCTCTCCCAATTTACATTTACCTTTGCCTGACTCAGTTTTATATGGTACTTTATAGTCATGCAAAAAAATCTGATTTAGCAATACAAATCAGTTGTTAAAATTAAAGTTATATATCTATGCATTTAATAGGCAATGCCAAGGTTCCTTCCTTGTTTCTTTCTGTTAATCAGCTGTGTTGAATTGTCACTGGGTGGTTCTCAGAGCCCTCAGCTTTGAAGCAGGATTGTCAGATTCAAGATGGTTTGTTCAAAGGTTTTCTTTGGCCGCTTTGTAAACAAGGCGGACTGAAGATTGTCTTTAGTTCAGATTTGCTCTTGATTCAAAAAGACGCAAGGACAAGAAGCAGCTTTAATGTTTCAATTATTCACACAAACTGAACATGACAGGTCAAAAAAATGTTCTTGATTCTCTTTGCACTCTTTGAAACTCTTTGCCAGTCTGACATGGCGAGATACTTCAAAATAAGCCTGTTCAAACATGCATCTGAGTGGCTTTTGTCTACATAAATTCATTTTGTCAGTGAAGTTCTCATACATCAGAACAGACAGAGCAAACTTTGGCTCAAATGATGTTTTATTGATTGCTTCCATGTGGAGTTGTGTGCTTGAACACTCACAATCTCTTCCTCCAAAGGACAAAAAGTAGATATTTGTATTAGAACTAGATTTTTGCAGAGGACTGCTAGACATTCAAACTCCATGGCGGTTCTCTAATGGTGTATGCCAGTAACATTTCAGGCAGGAGAGAAGAGAGATGTGTGTGCTGCAGTCACAGGATGAGAGGAGCTATTTCTAGTGTGTCTGTATGTTTGTGAGTGTGTCAGTGAATACTGACAACTACAACAATCAGTTATCAATCTAACAATAACTTGGCCAAGCACTGACTGACAGTTGTCTGTAAAGGGTCATAATATTAATAACTTTAAAAGGCTAAGGCTTACCTTCATGTAATTGTAAAAAGAAATTATTTTAGCACAGAAGAGTGAAAGATATAACCAATCAAACTGCCAGAGGGAGTGTCAGTCAGTCTTATTTGTATAGCGCCAATTCATATCCAACGATTTCTCAAGACACTTTATAAAGAGGGCAGGTCTAGACCAAACTCTCTGATGTATCATTATAAAGAGCCAACAATAATCGCCATCAGCTCTGCAATGAGCAGCATTTGGTTACGTTACAGTTGCAAGGAAAATCTTCCCTTTCTCGGGCGGAACCAGACTCATGTTGACAACCATCTGCTGAAGCCGTACTACGTTGGAAAAGCGATGAGGGAAAATTAGGAGGGAATGCAGAAAGAGGGATGAGAAAAAAACAAAACAACAAATGGAAGACAAGTCTATGGCTGTGATGGTACATTTAGCTTGCATTTTGTAGATATGGTTATAGTATCATTAATGATGGCAGCAATTTTTAAAGAATCAACAATAACAAACATGATTAATAGAAAATTCATCTATCCATTTTCTTCGAATTATTCCTCTCCTGAGCGACATTCTGAGGTATTTCCAGGCCATATAAGACATCTCCCAGTTGGAAATGCCCGAAGACCTCCACAGGGAGGCGTCCAGGAGGCCTCCTAATCAAGGTGAAGGAGCAGCAGCTCTACTTTGAGCTTCCACCAGATGTCCAAGCTCCTCACCCTTTCTCTAAGGCTGAGCTCAGCCTCACTCCTGAGGAACAGAACACAGAAAACTGTTATATTAGCATTTGCAATTAGGATAATCATGAAATGGAGAGGACTGTTATTGATCATAGCTAGTTCTGTCCAGATCAACGCCTCCTACATGTAATCACAATGTGCGATTAGAGTCTGATATCCAGCAGATCCAGAAGTGAGCAGGGTTCAGTCCATTAATGTTCCTTCCACAGTTCCAGCAAGTTAAAAGTCTTGTGGTGTCAAGATTCTGCTTTAGGTTGACAGCAGGGCTTGTATCATCTTTGTAGTGCCAGGAGAAGAATTGTGTGTCTTTCAGATACTGGTGGGCTTTCTGCAGCACTCCTGTCTGGATGGCATTGAAGGAAAAATTATTCAGGGCTGGGGCTGGCATGCATAGACCAGGCTCTAGTTTTTCTGCTGTAAGCTTAGATTGCAATGGATCTGCTGTGTGCATTTGTGTTACAGTAATGCATAGATACTACTTTTAGGTTCTTTTTATATTTCACTTCACAAGGGCTTGTGTATAATTACAGAGATGATATTTATTTATCCTTTGGCATACATCATAAGTCTGTATTTTATGTTACTGGTCTATACTTTTATGTATTTCCTATCTCTCTCTCTCTCTCTCTGTTGCACAGAGGTTTCTGGTCCTGTTTGAGCTATCTGCCTGTAAAAATAACATTTTTCTTCCTACTCTGGCCAAAGCGCTTGTCTGTGTGTGATTAATATAATAAAGTGTCAAAATGGACCTTCTTTTAATGAGATTTTTGTCCTGAGATAACTTTGGTTCTGTCATTTGAGCGGAATAAGCCATTGCTATTTCACCTATGAAAAGTACAGAACTTTCATTGCAAGTTTTTGACTGGTACTCAGAAGACCATTATCCATGGAAGGCTGTCATCAGGTCTACATTAGATTTAAAAGTAAGGAAATGCTGTGAGGATAATAAAGCAAAACAGACGAAACTAGTATAGAGAATACAGTCATAAGAAAAGCAAAGAGGCATGGATGCCTGAAAAAGAGGAAAGAAAAGAACGATGGCAGCACAAAGCAGCAGAGTAACATGAAGGTGATGCCAAGATTCCCTGAGGGCAATGGAGGGAGGATACGGGGGTACAACAGAGGACAGGCTCAGCGGAGTGCACGTGAGACTGCGTGGGGGGTGCTTAGGGATGATGAATACGCTCAAAGGCAATAATCTATAAGCTGTGTGTGCAGGCGGGAAGTGGACCACATGAGCATGTGAGCCTGATGATCGTGCACGCAAAGCTGAGATTTCCTGGAAGAGAAGAGGAGCTGATGTATGTGGATGCACGTGAGGTAGGATCTCTGTGTGAGTGTGTGTGTGAGGGGGATAAAACGGAGGAAGGAAAAGAGGAAATGAGAGTCCCGCTCTACTTCCTGCTGGAAGAGAGTCGAAGATGTCATGAAGTTTTTTTAAGGATGGAAGTGTGAGAAAAGTGCAAGAATGTTTCAAGAAGTTAAGTCTAGAGAGAGCTCTTGCCCACCAAAAGGCAACAATGCCTTCTTGTTCAAGTATTTTAATTACTGTAGTACGGATAGGATTTACAGGATACAGGTTTTCACACACTGGGTCAGTTATTTTTCAAATTCGTAATCTTAAAAAATTGCACACACTCGAACCTTGCACACTGAGTCTGTTGTATTTTTATTTGCATTAGTAGAATGTAGCAGATTTTTTCTTACTGTGAGCCTGTGGCTCTGTCACTCCTTTAAAATTACTCTGGATCCATCTAACCTCTAACAAAGAGCTTCCTACAGCACACGCTCACGTGTCGTCGTGCTATGCCAATTTGGAGAGATGGAGAACAACTTTTTAATTAAGTCTCTATTATGACCTGTCTGAAGGCTATAAACTTATGCCTGTATCTGTGATATTTCCATGGTTGATATCCACATAACACACGGGCAAATCATAGTGTTTAAAGTGAGGGTTCATTGCAAGAGAGAGAGAGAGAGAGGAGGGGAGGGGGCAAGCAACAAGGAAGCAGCAGGTGCAGTTTTGAATCGTCAATCACCTATTTAACTTACTTGGACTGATGCAAAAATTTGCATGAAATCAATCCTGTTTTAAAAAATAAATGACGGATGATAGTTTTATTTTTGTTTTAGTTTTTCTTACGTTCAAAAATTTGGACAAAAAACTGGCTTGGTGTGCAAAGACCTTAACTCACAAAACTATAGGGTACGGTACCAAACCAGTCATGAGTGCAATTTGATTTTTATTTTTTTTACTTGGCTTGAACAAATCTAAATGATGCCATACACAATACATGGGTCATAATAACTGAAATATCAAGATACAGACATTCTGTAAAAAATGACCTATTGTAGACAATCATAAAATGATTAAGAATACATGATCAAGAGAAGAATTTAAAATGCCTCAATAATAAAGTGGGTGATTAATGTATTCATTCACTACAATTTGCCAGTTTCACCTCTTATCATGCTTTATCCTTTAACTTTTTTCACTGTAAGACGATACGTTGGTATAGATCAGTGTTACTCAACCCTGCTCAACCAAAGAGCCGAACAGTTGATAAATACATTTGCAAGAGCCACAATCTAAGTGGTGAAAAGTGGCAATAAAAATAAGTTAAAGGTGGTCAAAAAGTGGCCAAAAATTGTGAAAGGGCCAAAATATGAATAAAATGCCAAGAAATTTGTGAGAAGTGACAGAAAATGAGTTACAGGTGGCAAAAGTGGCCAAAAAGCAGCTAAAATGTTGCAAAAAAAATGAGTGATTCATATTGACAATAATTAGCAAAAAGGTGGGAAAATGGGAGAAAAAAGTGGCATTTAATGGCCAAAAGCAGCTTTAATAGGCAAAAAGTGGCATAAATATGGATAAAAAAAATTGCAAATAGCAAAAAGTAGGTTTAAAGTGTCCAAAATGGGCAAAAATAGATTAAAAGGGGCAAAAAATGGAAAAAGGGGGTAAAAAATGCAAATACAGGCAACGGAAATATACAAAGAATTAGGGGTGACACTTAAAGCCTGCTGTATAGGTGTGAGAAATAAACTGATTAATGTGACTTGGAAATGGATCATTTCTGAGGTCAAGGTTTCCCTTTTTTAAGGTTTTCTGGGGGAATAATATTTCAAATTAAGACATAAAAGAGCCACAAATCATCACAAAAGAGCCACATGTTGAGTTTCACTGGTATAGATAATTGTTCCATGCAAAATAAATATCTTCATCAACCTGGCCACAGTAACATCGTCACTCTGATGTAAATTTCAACTTGATTGGCAAAGGAATACAATAATAAAGTACTAATTCTACTTTTTACTTCTCTTTTATTTTCTGATGTATTCCAAGTCTCTGTTTTTTCACCCAAAAAACAAATTCTCTTGTCTTTGGTGGGACCAAATTGTTCCATAAGAACTTGGACAACTTGCTGACACCATTTCATAGAAAATCATTGGTGTTGGAGCAGGCTGTGTGAATAAACAGAAAATGATTAGGTGGTTAAAGTAAAGGCTTCAGGCAGTAATCTCTGTGTGCGTAAGAGATGTGCCCTCTCTTGTTAGAATCTTTGATCTTTTCATGAAACTGCCTCAAGAAAAAGCTCAGCAGATCATTATCTCTGAAAGGTGTTTTCATGTTTTACAAAGGACCGCAAACACGTGTGTACACGTCAGGTTGCTGCAACTGGTAAGTCAGACTACATGACAAAAATGTAAACACCCCACTACATTCTCATAGAAACAACATAGATAAAAAACAAACAAACCAAAACTCTGAACAGAGAAAAAAATTGAATACAGATCCTAATAGTAATAAAAGTTTGGCATTAATATAAAATGTTAAATGTATTTATTCACTTGATTTAATTTTCAGAGTTAAAATAAGGTCACCAGCAATCATACTTTAAAGTACACTCAAGTCAGGATTTTATGCTGGCTATGTAATTGTTCACCCCCTTGAATGTTTTACACTTTTATTGATTTTATAAATCAATCAAGGTCTATTTAATTTGACTTTTATAAAAATAATATTCAAAAAACTCTTTAATGTCAAAGTGAAAACAGATTTCTAGAAAGTAATGTCAATTGAATAAAAATATGTGAATTAAACATGTGACTGCATGAATATTCACCCCTTTAAGTCAGTGTTTAGTAGATGCACCTTTGGCTGCAATCACAGCACTGAGTCTGTGTGGATAGGTCTCAATCAGGCTTGCATATCTGGACGCTGCAATTTTACTCCATTCTTTGCAAAACTGCTCAAGCTCTGTCAGGTTGCACAGGGATGGGGCGTGAACAGCCCTTTTTAAGTCCAGCTACAAATTCTCTATTAGATTGAGGTCTGAGCTTTGACTCGGCCACTCCAGAACATTCACATTGTTGTCTTCAAACCATTTCGGTGTAGCTTTGTATACAGAGTTTAGTTCTGTCTGTTTCAGGTCATTACTGGAAAATAAATCTTCTCCCAAGTCATAGTTCTCATGCAGACTGAATAATCCTATATTTAGCTATATTCAGTTTATCCTCTAGCTTTACAAGCCTTCCAGGGCCAGGTGTTGAGAAGCATCTCCACAGCATGATGCTGCCACCACAGCGCTTCACAGTGGGGATGGTGTGTCTGGCTGATGTGCGATGCGCAGTGTTTGTCATCTGTCTGATGTCAAAAGAGCATCATGTTGGTCCCATCAGCCGCTGCCATTTGGTGTCAGTATTTCTTTAGTCAGTGTGTTAAATTAAAGTCTTTCTTTTTTTTTTTTTAATGAATTACACAAGACATTTACTTTGTCAAAATAAATCTTTTCTGATCAGGATGCCTCCTGGTCGCCTCCCTCTGGAGGTCTTTCAGGCACGTTCAACTGGAAGGAGACCCTGAGGTAGACCCAGAACTCGCTGGAGGGATTATACATCTCATCCGGCCTGGGTTCGCCTTGGAATCCCCCATGAGGAGTTGGGGGATGTTGCTGGGGAGAGAGATGTCCCTGGATAAGCAGAAGAATTTTTACAATTCACAATGTCGTTTGGTAGACACTTTTATCCAAAGCAACTTACATTTGGACAGGTGTTCCTGCCGTTAAGAACCTTGCCCAAGGGTCCACACTGGACACATGCTCTGACTGAGCTTTGACCCCACAATCTCCCAGGCAATGTAAACCACTCAGCCATCCAGCCACTTGAAGAAAACAGGTGGATGGATGGAATCTCTCTTTATTGCAGTTTTGACAGTTGTTTTCTGATTTGGGTGCGCACTATTTACTAACATTCTGTTATAGCTTTAATTTGATACAAAGTCATTTCAAGTAAAACCTTTCCTTTGTTCTATTCATCCAGATCACCTGGCAAAGACCTGCTGACAGCCCAAGATGGTCTTTAAAGTCCTGCCCACAGGAAGTGGAGGCTACCATCAGAGGAGATTGAAGAAAGGGAAACTTGGACTCAGAATTTTCTTATTAAATCATTTTCTTTCGTTTTTGTATTTTCTCTCACTTAACATCAATGATGTATTAGTAAATACTTATTTGTCAGAGGTTGATTTTGTTGGTTTCTGCTTAAATAAGTTACATATTTAGTATGTAGTCACTTTAGTTTCCCCCTTGTGCTGATGTTGGTCTAGTCCATTGTGTATGTAACTCCCTCTAGCGTCAGATATTTTCAGCTCTGTCTAGTTATGTCTTATGTTGAAGCTTTAGTTCTTTTTGCTCAGTTTACTTATTTTGAATCTCTTTTTAAGAAAATAGAAAATTTTATATTTTCAAAAGTGAGTTTAGTTAAGTTACCTCTGTTTATGAATTTGAAACTTACAGTGATTTGCTAGTTTACACATTTGTCCTTGTGCCTGATTAGTTGGTCCCTGACATGTATGCAAATATTTTATTTTGAGTTTTACATGATAACATGCTTTTTTTTTTCTCAAGATATCTAGAAATCAACACGAGTGTGGAAAAACCAGCCTAGTTATCCCAGGATATTTTGAAAACTATTTTTAGATCCATATATGTTATCACAGCAAAACAGTAAAATAATTACATGGATGTTTGTGTAAGGGCCTGGTACATCATAGGCCCTTTATTTTTGTAAAGTCCACATTCATGACCCATTGAAAGCAGCACTGAGACTCACTTTTGAGAACCACTGATTTAAACTAGATACAATCCAGAATAATATTTTTTAACCTGAAAGATCTTTTTAATTATTTATTTATTTATTTTACAAAACCAAATTCCATTTTTGACCATCTTCTGCCTTTTAGAAAAAACAGTGGGAGAGCTGTAATGGTGCTGGTACAGGCATCTAGGCATCTCTCAGAGCATGTTGCACTCTGCACATTATTATATGGATTATATAGCTCACTTCCTGTTGTGTTTAACCCATTGCTCACTCTCTCTCTCAGATGTTCTTACATGTTTAGGAATCTCCACCTTGAAAAGACAAACAATCATTTCTGCAAAGTGAAAATCATTATAATGACTATCATTATCCCTGTAATGTCACTTATTCTCACAGACACCCTGGCTGCTGGATGGATATTTTTCCATTGAAAACAAAGCCTTAGTTGCTGTTTGCGTGGGCATTTTCATGCAAACAGTCTGTCTTTGTTTTTCCAAAGAAAGTGTGGTTGCTGGTTGTTCATGTGACAGCCTTCCTGCACTGAGTTTAACCCTTCAAACATTAAGTAACCATTTTTAATATTAATGTCTGTATTCCTTGATATTAAACAAATATATATTTATTTTTTGGTCATCTTTTCATCTTGAAGTTTGAATCAGTCTGTACTTGCAGTGGGGTTGCTCCTCTCACACCGTGTTTCTGGTTATATACGTTTTGATATATGGATACATACAGGTGATGCCTGCTTATGTAGCACCTTTCTTTATAGATGGAAGGAAACTTGATTAAAAGTGCCCACAGCCAAGGGGGAGAGGCTAAGGTCATGTTTACAGGACAGTTTTATCCTAAACAGTAACTATTTGTTGTTTTCTGACTGTAAAAAATTAAGGTATTTAGGGTGCCTGAAAAAGAGAGTTTAAAAACTCTTGTAGAAGAGAGCCAACTTTTGAAAATACCACTGTTTTTGTTGTCATTAAAATTCAAGTTCAACTTATTTGTTGTGTTTGTTGTCATTTTTGGAGATCAGTGTGCTTCGCAGTTGCCATCATATGTTATCATCTAAACATTGAACTTTTGTTGAAACTGAAAGGGAAATACTGTTGCATTCTTAGTGGACTGTTGTTGTGTAAATGTGGCCTTACTGAGTTAATCTCCCTCATTCAGCAGTTTGTAAAATGTATTTTGAGAATTACCAGGACAAAAACTTGACCACTATTACATGACAACTAATAACTGAATAAATTGGCCTACTTTAACATCTAGTGTTAGATAACTTGTTTTAGCTTAATATGCTTTATAACTTTATAACTTTGCACAGCAGATAGATTTGCCAGCCTCAATGTCTGTCATTGAGCAAGTCAATCTTGGAAAGCTCCAATCTATGTTTTTGCTGAACCAAAACCAGTTCAGACCAATCAGCATTATTTTAGAAGAACAAGGCGATAGCTATGTCAGGGGGATAGTTGTACAGAAAGCCGATATCAATGGCTGCTGCTAGTGCAGCAATTAATATAGCTACATAGTATAGCAGCAGTTTTATCAAAACTTGACCACATTTCTGCCATGAAATGAGGTGCAAAAAAAAATGCTGAAAGCTTTCCGTGTCAGAAAATATGTTTTTGCTCTTCTGCCGGTCTGTTTTGGTGTGAACCTTCTATCATTAGGGTTGGGGTTTGCCGGTGTACACAATGACTGCTGCTGGGGTAGGTATTAGCTACCACTGTAGTATAGCAGCAGTTTAATCAGAACTGGACCACAATTTTTAATTAAAAAAAGAACAAGAGCCACATTAAAAGCTTGTCTTGGAGAGGATGTTTTTGCACGTCTCCAGACTGTTTTCAGCATGAATTTCATTCACTGAGAAGCTCCACCATTCAAACACTACAGCAGCTTTGGCCTAAAGAGCTCAGGATAGTACCTGAGCTCCACATGCCCATTACCCCATTTTGTCTTGTTGCTTTGATTTGCCAGTAATGAATGTGACAGACAGAACATTTGTCCAATCACCTTCCAAGAATTGTTGGAAAAACACTGTCCTTTCCAAATGCTTTGGATGGGAGATTTCCAAGATAAAATGTATCCATGCAGTGGATATATGAAAAAGTCTATCAGGCATGTCACCAACTTTTGACTTAAATATTTAAAACATTAAACGCCCCGTTCTTTTTTACACATTTTTGACTTGCCTTCATGAGCCTACATAAGTCAAAATGAGGGGTCAGTGTGGCAGCTACTCCCCTGTACTCTGTTGAATCATTTTTTTTTTTTTTTTTATGCTTTCCTTTTTAGTTCATAGAGTGTCATGATAGCAACCAAAGCAAATTATGTATTCAAGTTAATATGGCAAGTGAAGTTAAAGAATTAGGAAATGTCTGACTTCAGGAGTGTTTATTAAATGTACATAAAAGTTCACCCACCTCCTTTATTCCATTGATATAATGAATGGTTTAGAGGAACACACCAACAACCAGTCAGATGCACAAAATAACAACGCTGTACAGATTTTGGAAATTCTTAGTCTGGCTTTGGCAACCTCAGAAGAAGCATTATTCTGCCTCTCCATGATTGTGTGTGTTGTGAGTATGCAGATGCACAGCTGTGTTTCAAGCTCCAATACTTCCAGCAACAACAGAGGATAACAGTTGTTGTAATGCTGGCAATGCCAAAAAATGTGAAAATGCTGTTGAACAGAGTAACAAAAAATAATTGTCCACATGGACACATTTTGTTTTTGGGCTCCGGACAGCAGTTCCACAGTACTTAGACAAATTACACAAAGTAACAAGAGAGGCAGTTAGAACACACATAAAACAATTAAAAACACAGATGATAAAAAACACAACATAAAAACAGGAGGGATATAAAAAGTAACAGCTGTTAACAGAAACATAGACCATATGAAAGATTTCTCTTATTCTACTTACAAAACCACTGATAGTGGATAAATACACTCAATACTCTTGCACATATACTACAACAATAGCAGTTCTTGCTAAAGTATTAGACACATCGTTTCCTCTGGAGGAAACAGGATAAGAGACATGCACAAAAACAAAAGTTGAAAAGACCAAAAGCTCTAAGTCCAAGAATAAATCAGTACTTAATTTGTAACACTTGGGAGACCAGTAGACTTAATGTGAACAGTTTGTTTTTTGGTCAAATTCTTTCATAAACCACATCTAGTCCCTCCATAATGTCAAAGAAACTTTATTTTTCTGTTACATGGCTGCACAGCAGCTCAGTGGTTGGAGCTGTTGCCTCACAGCAAGAAGGTTCCTGGTTTGAATCCCAGCCAGACACGGTCTTTCTGAGTGAAGTTTGCATGTTCTCCTCATGCATGCATGGTTCTGCATGGATACCCCAGCTTCTCCCACAGTCAAAAGTCATCCTTGTCCAGCTGATTGATGTCTGTAGGTGTGAGTGTTAGCATGACTGTTAGATTGTCTCTTTATGTCAGCCCTGTGATTGGCTTGTAATCAGTCCTGAGTGTACCCCGCCACTCGCCCAGTGACATCTTGGGCAGGCTCAAGCCACCTGACTCCGAAAGACGGAGCTGTATAAATAAAGGATGGATGGATGTTTCTGTTATTTTAAGGTGATGCTTCCCATGCTTTATTCTTGAATCTACACTAAGATATACATTTAAAAATAGTGAATGTAGGTGTCAGAACCTACAATATATTTTAATTAATTTCATTATACTCTGAGTGTGGCTGACTTAGAAACCTGATATTTTTATGTGTCCATCCCAGCAGAAGCCTGAGCCAGCAGCACTATGTTTTCAGGTTGTATATGCCATCTGGACCATTCTTGAGAAGGTGACATCCCAATAATGGGAGGATTTTCTTCAAACTTTGTACAAAAGTCAACTCTGACTTAAGGATATAATGAATAGATTGTGGAGGCAGAATGTCAAGGTCACTAACCTCTTAAGTAAAATATTTCAAGAATGCATTGAGGAACTTTGGTACATATCTGCACTTGAACATCCAAGTGAAATCATAAGACTTTGAAGGTCAATGGTCATTCATCATCAATTTGACCCCCATACACTTAACTAGCTCTGTAATTCAGTTAACTGCAAAGCCACTACCTCCACCATTGTTGAGAATCAACCATGTAATGGATTTCATGAACAAAGACTTGGCCTATTCTCAAGCCTGATTATGAGTGGTTTAGGAGGAAAACTCTGAAACAAAGAATGAGGATGCCTGGGAGAGTCATTATCCCAGGAGCCCTTGCAGCATGATACATTCTCCTCTCTAATAGGAGGAGACCTAAGGCGAATCTGCAGGTGGTCTACAGGTAATAACCAACTGGTACCTGAAGAAGGACACACAACTCTTCTCCTGCCTCAGGAGGAAGATATATCTTATCAAATATATATGTCCTGCTCTCCTCCTAAAGCTAAATCTTGACACTAAAAGACTTTTAACTTGCTGTAACCGTGTAAGGAACATAAATGGATGCGTGAAACCACAAAAGACTCCACTTTAAGACCATCCACCATCTTGTTTCTCTCTCTCTCTCATACACATTTCCACACTTTGCTTTACTTGTAAATTGTTTGCTGTAGTTTAGTAGTTAATAATAGTTATTTGTTGAATCAAGTGTCATTGATTACAGTTGATACTTGCTTTGTTAAATAAATTCTGTGAAGAGAAACTGTGATTATTGTGCACAAACACTAATATTTCTGCTGGTTGAGGGGGTTAGTGTAGGGTGTTACACTTTCTATCTATTTAAAAAGATCTAAATTTATTGAATAATAATATTATTACTTAAATCTAAATTCTGAGACTGATTTTTGCTCTTTTTGGTGGCTGTTCCCTGTTACCAAGGAGGTGCCCCATCATTGCTTTATTTAATATTTAGAATTCTAATCATAATTAATATTTAAACAGCAAAACTTGCAATAAATCTCAACACCATAAAAAATAAATTAATAGGAATCCCACTACCATAAAAACTACCTTGCTCTTCTTCCACTGGCAGCTGCACACCACATGGAGACATATACCTGCCAGGCAGCAGCTCCTGTGAAGTTCTTAAACATGTATGTTTTGCATGTTTTTAAATAAATGATCAAGTAGGTGAGCTATAATGTGCAAATCCAATTTTACCAGAGCAGACAGAGCCTCACAACCTCAAATTAAGATTCAGAGAACTTCATTGTCTGTCATGACAGACGTCGTGGCATTACCCCGAGATGGGCCAAGATCCCAGGCTGGTAACCAGTGAAACCAAACCCCACGATTGGTCAGTTGTGTGAATGTGAGGAAGCATGCCTGATATAAACCTTCCTCTCCAGTTCAGTTTTTTTTTTTTTTTTTTTTTTTTTTTTTTTTGCTTCTTTGAGTGTAACGCCGTCTTCCATGACAGACTTTCTGAAAATAGTTCAGCTTAAACCAACTGCCTGCAGCTGTCATCCATCATTCCATTTTAAATTACAGATTGTTAGCATATTGCTCAAAACTTCTTCTCCCTAACCGTAAGACCTAAAACCACACACTTCTTAAAATATAAAAAGTATCCCATATTTCAGACCCAGAGCTCAGGCTGTCAGGTACACAGTTCATGGGATGTTGATTCTCTGTTAAGAAAGCGAGCCTCAGATCTCTTCCCTAAGAGGATTACATGGGAGAAGAAGTCGCTGATATCTGGAATCAGTGATAGGAAAAGTGCAGTGTGCTCATTAATCCCTCTGTCATGCCTCCCCTCGGGGCAAGAGATGACTTCCAGGATGTGACTTGTCTCACGTATGTTTCTAGCTGCTAAAAAAATCTCATGTATTCAACTAACAGTAAAACCATATACTGTGTCCATGCTATAAATACATACAGGCCCTCGGCCTATAGGCAGACTACACAAAGCGTGTACGGCCTCATCACCCAAGGTGGGCCTCACTTTGAGCATTTCTTTCTTCTCCCTCTCTGTACATCAGACTGGTTTGTGTATGATTAATATGATCAATGTATGTTTATACAATGCTGTCTAAACATAAACTTTACCTGGTGTTCACACCTTAGTAAATTAACCCCAAGATTTTTTTTTTTTTTTTTTTTTTTTTGGAGATCAGTGCCATCAGTGATTAATGATGTGCATGCAGTGTCCACTTGCTCTTCCCCTCTCTCTCTCTCTGTCACACAGAGACTGTCATCACGTCCCGTAATTTCACCTGCTGTTCTGCATCCTCTCTTGTCAAACATCACTTTCTACCATTGTTTAGTTCGTCAAACTTCCTCATGCAAATCAGCTGTTTTGAAATCAGGTCGTGGGTGAAAACAAATAATGAAGATGTATGATTTATGATGTTTCAATAAAAGAAAGGCTACTGCTGTTAACACTGAAACAGAGACACTGAGAAGGAGAAAGAAGCAAAATGTATGAGATGCTGTCTGTGAGGGAAGGGGAGGGACGCAGGGGTGTGTGTGAGGAGGCAAGAGCAAGCAGATAGCTAATAAAGTAGGATAAAGGTTATGATGAAAATAAGGTATCCTAAGTTATGACCATTATTTCTAAATAAAAAACAGATGGAAATTTAAATAATCATCTTTTTCGATTGCAACAAGTAATATGATCATTAAAAGCAATAACAAATTTTGTGACTTTCTTTCAGATAAAGTTAGTTTTGGTTAAAGACACAGGTCTGTCATAGTTTTTGGTATGTTATCCTTGATAAACAATTATAACTAAGAATTGTGTCGTTGCAACTATCCTAGGCTTTATTGCAAAAACTTTTTATTTTTTATTATTGTAGTAATATATTTTTCTAGTTATTTGAAGGTAATTTTATATGAGTTATGTCGGTGGGGCTAGTGTTGAGGGCCTCATACCAGAGTCTGCTTAGGGCCTCACTTTGGCCAGGGGCAGCCCTGAATACATACCATGTAAGCCTCGTGTCTTATCTCAAATCATGAATGTTGACTTTAAGATTAGGACTGTTAATAACTGCAGATGCTTCATATGCAGTCTGACTTCTGAAGGGTCTTAAAGCAAAGCCCAAGAATTCCTGCTTCAGTGCTAGTTTTATTAAATCAATTTTTGTCTTTAAGTCATTGAACTCTTTGATCAAGACAGACACTTTTAGCTGTAATCCTTGTGGAGACTGGAGAGGTCCTTGTGGGGGATCTTAAGTTGCAGCGAGCGAAGATTGAATCTTCATGTCTTTGTGGCCAAACCAACAACCAAGCTTTGGAAGATGCCTTGGATGCTGCCATCAAATCTGTGTCTGAGAAAGGTGAGAGTGTGGATGTTTTAGAGCTGTTCACATACCATGGCAACCAACAACTTGGACTCGCACTTGGGGAGATCGGTTCACTGGACTTTCTTAGCATGCAGATGATAGTCAGTCTTTCAGTCCTTGGTCCTCCTGGTCAATACTTTGCAAGGCCTGGATGCCGAATGATGGCCATAGACACTGGCTGGTCTGCTGGATGCAGAAGCAGCAGCTGAGCTTCCACGGACACCTGTTTTTGCTTACACTGGGTGCCCAGGACCCAGTGGGCTGGACCAGGCCTCAGGTGTGGCTAGTGCATTATGGAAAGGTCAGTTGGGAAGATACATGGAGGGGTGTGGCATAGGCTTGGCGCAGACCTGAGCAAGGACCATAAGGAGGCCAGAGCAGTACACAACCAAGGTTGACATGGAGAAGTGCCAAACCAGCATGCTCCCATACCTGACCTGACCTGAAAGGCCTAAGGAGTCCAAGGTGAGGAAAAAAACTAAAAAGCACAAAATGAATCAACTTTAAAGTTCAAACACAAGAAAAAAACACTAAAGTTTCTAATGAATGTTTAATGGGCACCTTGGAGAGATGTATGAGGAACTGCCACAGAAGGGTAGTTGCTGGTGAGTCAAACTGCAAAATCACAGTGGAGGGAAACACAAGGCAGTAAAACTAGACACAACATTCTGGGGTCAATAACTCAAATAGAAAAGGAAAAGCAAGAAACCAAACTTGAAAATCATGGAAGACTCACTCAAGGCTGGTAGAAGTACAAATAAAACAGGAAACACAAGTAATTAAACTCAAACATCCCAAAGACACTCACAAGAAACAATGAACACAATTCAGAGAAACTACAAAATGGAATAGGAAAATACTAGGATGTAAACTTTTTAAGAAATAATCATGGAACATTACGAGACGGAGATGTTTTAAAGTTAAATGCAAAGCCGGAACTACACTCCAGACATGACTGCTGAACTGTGTCACTCCGCCCAGTGGTTTACTCAAGAAATAGTTCAGAGTATTTGCTTCATGTGTCATAATGTTACATACAGTAATTATACGTTATTATTTCATAGCGTAATGAATGTGCAGGTCACAACTTGTCCACGAGAGTGTTTTGGAGTTGTTGGGTTGTGTATTTGATGAGTTTGATGAGGGAAAGCAAAAAATTCCGTCTGCTTCCATAGCGTTAGCTGTGCAGCTGGTATATCGGTCCCCCCAGATCTAGAAACAGCTTGCACTGACAACTAAAGGAAACAAACCTATTATTAAGACTATAGGAATTATGGCAATGGGCGAATTTGCGAAAATGTTGAAGTATCCCTTTAAAGAAACTGAACATAAACTAATGCAACCAACTATGTCTGGGTACTAGTTCATATAAATGAGCCAAGATGACTTTTTGTAAGTGCTTTTAAATATGATAATCTCTAAGACAGCTAACACCTTTTTTTTCTATTTTTGATCTATTTATTATTTTAAGTTTTGGCGTGACTGTCCCTTTTACTTTCATGCAAAGAAAGGATACTAAATTAAACTACATTGCCTATCAAAAGTATAAAACAAACATTGACCTTGACCTTGACCTTGATTGATTGGTAAAAACCATAAAAATCAGGGTAACACATCCAAGGAACTGAACACTTTTTATATGCACTGTATAAAAGTGAAAATAAGCGGTAATTTTTTTTTAGCACAGTATTAAAATAATCAACCCTGCCCACTTAGATTAATGTCCCAATAAATTCTTTAAAATATATTACAGTGATTACACCAAATGAAAAAAAAAAATCCACATTCTCAAAACATATGAGGAAAACAGATGCAAGGCTGTGAAATATGATAAAGAAAAAGTTCTCTCTTCATCAGACAGTCCACTCATGCCTCAGTCCCCTGAGGCGACTGGAGGAAAAGCACATCAGGCTCCGTCTGGCTCCAGCAGTAGCCCGTGGTGCTCTTTCATGGGACAGCAGCCCAGGATGGATCGGGTTGTTTCCTCTCTACCTGGTGAAACCATTCACCTTGTCTCATCTCCCCAGAGGCTATTGTAGTGTCAGTGAAAGTAGGAGGTGATGCATCTAGTGTGCCTTCTGTTTGGATTCATGGTGCTGTGGCTGAACTCATCACGTATGAGGCTGGGGTGTGTCACTGCTGACCTCTGCCGTGTGCTTATCAAGAAGATGGATGTGCGATATTTGGAGGCAAATTATGGAAAAGATCAAACATAACCTCAAAGAATTTGTTCTACATTTTACTGGACGGAAGTACAAAAAAATCTGGAAGAAGTGAGCAGCTTACCAAAGCCTCCTGTTCTGAAACTTTCATTTTAAGGACTCGCCACTTCTTGTTTCCTACATTTTTTCACTGATCCTATGGCCTCCGTGGGCTGATTCTGGCCCCTTTCTGGTATTTTACATCCCATACAACTCTCAAATTTCCGCAGTCCTCTGCAGGGTTTTGTCTGGTTAAGTCAAAACCACATGCCCATGTGGGTTGACTTCCCCAACTTCCGTCCTTCAGTAATTCCACTGAAACATGTCACATAGATGAATGCAAAGATAAGACGGTGAATGACCGAACTGCTCTCACCCACTCAGGCTTGGTCAGCAGCAGCTAAATCTGTGTCATGATAAAGTATGCGTGCTGAGTTGGCGTGGACGATCCTGAAATACGTCAATCGTGTTACACAATTGTCGCTACAGAAAGAAAAGCATGCTTTGTTCAGCATTGAATTGTTTCCCATCCAGTCAGAAACCACATGAAAGCATTAAAGTGACTCAGATCTAAAAGACTTTTACATTCAGTAATCACAGCGCCCCGATGAAGAAACAAAACTTGAAACAGAAGCTGGGTCTTTTGTTCTACATTGTCATTCTGCAAACCGTTTTTGTTTTCGACTTTGGCCTCCCATGATTCATAAGCACATTTCACTATGAACGTCAGAGCTTGCTCAAAGTATGGCATTGTTATTGACACCACTAAGCATCTAATGTGCAAATCAACCTCCAGAATAGCCTAGTCCTATTTATTCTGCATGACTCATTAATATAAATCATGAACTTGAGTGTAGCAAAGAAGTGCTAACATCCGACGTCACCATGTCCAATCTTCTTAAGAATGTGTTTGTGTGTGGGGCAGCCTTGATGTCCATATTTGTCCCTCTGTCGTGGTGTTTCACCACAGGATCGTGCTTTGATTTCTTTACAAAAGTCTAACAGCTTCTTTTTGATTGTATGAACAAAAGTGATTGGAAAACTGATCACTTCTAAACCATGGCAATAATAATAGATTGTCTTTTGACTCTTTTACAGGGCTTTAACAAGAGTTGGTTTATGTCTTTGGGGAATTTGTGTCCATGCAGCAGAAAGAGCATTTGTGAGGTCAACAACCAACATTGGAAAAGACGGCTAAAATTTTCCCAGAGGTGTTCAGGGTTGTGAGGTCGAGGCTTTATGAAAGCCAGGTGAGTTCTTTCAAACTAAACATGTCTAACAGTGTCTTTTGGAAAGATGTATAGTGCACAGGGGCACAGTCATGGTGGAAAAGCAAAAAACCTTCCTCAAACTGTTGCTCATTAGTTAGTAGGGCCAAAGTAGCTTTTAATCCGGAAGAATTACAGGCCCACATTTAAAACAAGAGACCTCAAAAACCCTTATTAACATTCCCTCCACAAGCTTTAAGTGAAGGCACTAATCCATCCAACAGGAATTGTTCTCATTCAGCCAGCCGGCTGTCATCAGATAGTGAAGTTTTAGTCCATTCACTAAAATGACCTTTTCATTAATCCAAACTTATAATTGCAGTTTTCTGTGTGCACCACTTCAGCTGGCACTTTTCATGATGTGTTAAGTTCCACTGCAAAGACTGACTTAGCCGGAGACTGCTGCCTGATCCCATTTGGGTCAGTCCCCATAGACGAGATCGATCCAAACGGGATCATGAATATACAAAGCATCCAGTCAAGTGAAACACACTAACAGTCTCCTGGTTGTAAATTTCATCACTATATCAACACAGTGGCAGATGGTAACCTCCAATTTCCACATACAGTGACTGCGCCGCGATCCACCGGCGAATCGTGCTGCAGAGCACATCGCTCCCTCTGTAGTCTATCAGAGCAGTTCCACAGCCTGCGCTTCAGTTCGGCAGCGTCCCCAGAGTGCCAGTCCACTCTGCTCCGTACGAGATACGCTGCAGGTCTACTTTGAGCGCTGGTCGCTGCAAAAGCGCATCAATACCCATCGATCAGAAAGCTCCAAAAAGGAAGTCACAAAAGTTCTCAACAAGTACATTAGGAAGAAGAGTAAAAAGATGAGGGAATTACATCAAAGTGAGCAGCAAACCAACTCCATAAAGAGCGTAAACCCTACCAGTAGCATCAGTTTCATGAAATGGCGCTGATTAGCCAGGTCTGTTCTTAGGTCAGGCACAACCATGTCAGGTTGGAGATTTGGATGGATCTGAATCCGTATATATGCATGTGTTTATGTATTTGTTTTTTCTGAACAACATACCGGAGACTGTTGACACATTGTCAGACAATCACGGTACAGAGTGACTAGATCATAAAGGAGGCAGGGATGCATCCATCAGCATATCGTGTCTATGTCTGTCATCAGCACTTTAAGTCTAGTAGACATCTGCCTGCCCTGTGTTTGCCATCCTAAGTAGCCTGAGCCCAGCAGCTCTGTAATGAAGGTACAAAGCAGCCGGTCTGTGTGTCGATTTGCAAGTGTGTCTTTAAATGTGGACACAAAGCAGTCATTTGGTGTGTTTGTGTTAGTTTAGCAGATCATCCGGACACAAAGCAGCCTTTATAGACCGAATGAAATTGTCCCATTCCCCGCTGAGAGGGCTGTTTCAGGACAAGAGTCTGTGGGTGTTTGTGTGTCCATTTCAGTGGTTTGTTTGCTAGAGATAGCAATTTGGATGCAGTGTGTGTTTTAGTAGTGACAGTGATGGTTTACCTACATGTCAGTGCAGCTGCTGATGTGCTCTCTTGTGTTTATGTTTCGTTGTGTAAACACCAGTATGATCCTGTAAAAAGTTCTACCTGCTCACATTTGAGTGTAGATGTTTTACATCTCATTCACAAATCCTTCCACCACTGGTCAATAGCAGTTTCTTGGATGCTGGTGGATTCTGTGTGCCAGTGGACTCTCCCTCTCTCTCTCTCATTCACACCCACACATACACAAACACATCATAGCCCAGACTGAGGGTGTCTTTAAGCCAATGGAGACATGTCATCACATTGATTTGTATTTGATTTAGTGCAAACATGAAATCTGAATTTTCTTTTAGTGTTGCATGCATGTATGTGTATTTATAACAGCAATGTTTTTTTCTCTATGCATGTGTGTGTTTGATATTCAAATTCAGCTCCCTGCTCCAGGTCAGAGGCAGGTCAATGTCCGTGTCTCTTTTGTAACATCCTTCAAGCTCCTGCTGCTCAGTACAGATGGACTGGCTTTCTTAAGCAGCTAATGTCTAACAGTGAATCAGTGCAATTTTTAATGTTTTGTTAAAGAGGCTGATTGAAATTTTGAAATTAACCTTTCCTCTTTTACCCCCAGCACACACATGCATACACTTGTCATGCACTTTTAGTTCTAAAAAGTGGGTCTTTTTGTGATGCATAAAGTAATAAAGATAAACAATTTTTTTGTGAATCCCAAATACTGGCCCTCCTAATGTTTATATCCCCATGATAATTATTTAATGATTTAATGCGTGTTTAGGTAAAAAGTAACTTTGCAAAGCAAATGGATTGGCTAGTTTCCATTTCTGTCATAGGGCAAATCCATCTTACAAAGCTTCAGCCTGAAACAATTGTGCCAGGTCAGTGTCTTTGAGGAGAAGGAGCTGGTCGCTATGGCTGGGGTTCAGTTGTAATGGATGAAGGTAGCAATGGCTGCTGTGAGTATGGCAGTTAGCTCAGGTCAGGTCAGATATGGGAGTATATGCTGGTTCAGCACTTTCACCGCATCCTCCTTCTTCTGATGGCCATCCTCCAGGTCTGCGCTAGGCCCATGCCCCATCTCCCCAGGTGTACTACCAGCTGACACTACAGCGTAGCAGTTGCATTTATTTTACAACTCTAATCCTTAAAAGCCTCCCCTGGACTGGTGTTGAAAATTAGCACTTTGCTATAAACACTTAAAGCAGTGCATCTGGGACCTGTGAATGATTAAATATCACAGCATCAATGTTACTGTGTGTCCATGTCAAATAAATGCTAAATAAATAAATAAATAAAATTTGACGCACCCCGTCCTGGGCACCCAGTATGGGGTGAGCTGGAAGCTGGTGATGCCTACAAAAGCGCAGTTGCCGCAGGCAGCTGCCCTTTCCTGTTCCCACTCTCCTGAGCATGTCAGCATTAGACACGAAGTCTTGTCAACAATAACCAAAAAATGTGCCAAATACAAGTTGTCACAGAGGAGTCCAGTTGGCGCATCTGGCCATCAGTCTACGTCCAGGCCTCATAGTACAGTATAGTAAGCCTGGAAAGACCGAAGACCGAAAGACTCTGACTTTCATCATAGATATCTGTATCTCTCACATGTATATTGAACTAAAAAACTCACAGGATATCTGCATTTTGAGTAATTTGAGTTTATTAACTCACAAGAAAACCGTCATGTTTTGGTCTGCACTGGGAATGTGACGTCACTTAGCGCTCCTTGCTGTTCCTGTGCAGTAACCGCTGTTTCAGACTGGCAGCCAGTTAGGGCTACATCTCAGAGATGGTGCATGTCTCACGTATGGAAAATTTTAAGACTTGGAGTCTTCTATTTTTTTCTTGAACCATGAGTGGTTATCGGTCAAACTAGACAGGAGAATGATAAATACAGAGCCATATTTACAGTACCTTGTTGTAGCAAATATGTAAGTCCACATCAGTAGAACACGTTTGAAATCTGTTTCTTGATGAACCAGATGAAGGCCACAAGCTAAAATGCATCTGTTTAATAAAGTTGTTTCCCAAACTTTTACTCTTTATGAAGCTTTCTGTTTCTACATGGTATAAAATGTTGCTGGTAAAGATAAACACAGTATGAAAACACCTCAGTTTGCTTTTTCAAAGTTAAAGCACACTTTAGCATTTCTTTGGAGAAACTACCTTCATTTTTACATAATGCTTTCATTTGAAAAGCTACCAGCATGCTTCCACTATACACTGAATCAAGTCACTTGTAGGGAGGTTTATTAAGGTAAAACTTAGAAGGAATGACAGAGCTTTGACAGCAGGGAGACAAAACCAACATGTAGCAAACTCATGCCTGGAATTAAAGCTGTCATGGCAGCAACAGATGCAAGCAGCAAAACATGCTGCCAGTCTGAACAACCAGTTACTGCACAGCAATGGCAAGGAGCGTTCTGGCTAAGTGACATCACACTACCAGAGCGAACCAAAACACGGCGGCTTCCTGGTGAGTTTATAAGCTCAAATTTACTCAAAATGTAGAGGATATATCTAGGATATCTAGTGAAGTTTTTTAGTTCAATATACATATGAGAGATACAAATATATATCCAACAAGATGACTTGTCTGATCATGCAGGGTTCTGTCGCGGCCTACAAAAGGCTGAGAAATGATAATAGGAATGCTTTGACATGATGCTTCCCCTCAAGCAGCTTCAGGAAGAATTTAATTCAAAATGGTTTACATAGGTACAAAATTTCTTTTGGTTTGAAGCATTTGCATTTCCTTTATCACTGGATTATTCATAAAAATTATTCACTTTAGTTTCACTTTCCCCGTTACAAGCAAATAAAATAAAAACAGGTAAATAAACAAAAGTATCATGGTTATGACTTTTATGTCTTTCCTACATTTGTTTACTTCTTGTTTGTTATATTCTTGTTTTTAGGTAAACACTCAAGCATAAGTTCTTCTTACACCAACTAAACATTAAAACACGTCAAAAACAGTATCTTTCTCTGTCCTTAGATCTGTCTTACTAAGATGCATGTTCCACACACACAAACACACTGAATGGTACCAACACTGACCTCTTGTGGTGGTACGTCGACAGCAGACAGAACAAAACTAACTAGCTTAGAACACGCTTGCACTACAGTCATAAAATGCAAATAACTCAACCTAAACTTTATCTGAAAATACTTAAAAATGTAACACAAAACCTTTACAGATGTTTTTAAGGACAAACTCAAAGAAATATTGAGTTATTACCTGAGAAATTATCATATGAATGAAGATGCTCTGACACGATGCTTCCATTCAAGCAGCTTCAGCAACAATGAGAGCTCCCCCTTCAGACCTAAGCAGGCATGATTAATCAATCCCAGGCATCATTTCTCTGAAAGGCTTAGCAGGTAGATCACAGATAAATGACTCTTGACAGGAAAATCCTTACATTTAGAGTATTTTCAACCAGAAAACAGTGGTAAAGTGTTTTAAACCTTTATAGAAGGATTCTGTTTTTAACACTAAAGTCTTCTTAACCATTTTTGACCTTACATGAATTTACAATTGCTTTTATGACCCTATAAACAATAAAAATCACATTTCTGTGTCACTGCAACTGTTTTTAATCACTATTTGGAATTTCCCCTTGTGGGACTACTAAAGGAATATCTTATCTTATCTTATTAGTCGATTTTTAACTGACTGCATTTTGAAATAAAATTCAATCTGTCTGTCACAATTCCATTTAAAGAAGATATTTTGCACTTCTCCATACCAGCCTGGCTTCAGCATGAGTTTTATCCACCAACAAGCTCCATAGTTCGTACAACACAGCTGTCATACAGCTGACTTTATTCTTAATATTTTGATTATTTTCTAAAATTTTGTTTCAACTTCCGAAATTTCGAATGTGCTCTTGACACTTCAACTTAAAAAGTTGAAGTGCACAGCACCATGTTTTCCTTTTCCTCTGGGCCTAGTCGTCTTCTGTAAGTTTCTACGATATGCTATTAATGCTATCCGCCCACCATTGTTTACATCATGTTAAAGTGCATCTAAGGGTGCGTTCACACCAGAGCTGTTTGGTCCGCTTTAACTGAACTCTGGTCCGTTTTCCCGGATAGCCCGGTTCATTTCGAGTGGTGTAAACGCTCACACGAACTAAACTTGAGGACCAAACAAGCGGACTCTGGACCACTTAAAACAGGGGTCTCCGTCCGCTCCCTGACGAACCCTGGTGCGGTTCGTTGGAGGTGTGAACGCAAAGCAGACCAACTTGTGAACCAAAGGCAGGATGAGACATAAACTGTAATGATATACGGATTTGTATGTGATTTAATACGCTCAAATACATGTCGGTACCTCCCTTGGTGTCTGGGTATCCATGGCAACGAGTCGTAGTCCGTGCTGATTTGTTCGTCTCGTGTAAAGGACGACATGCTGGACAGCGCACCACCTTGCCGGCTGTTCATAATGCCGAAATGCAAGAGCAGAAACCACAAGACAGCGTAAATTCTGTGTTTTTTCATTGTTTATGTGGAAGAAAAGACAGGTGGAAGGAGTTTCGTCTTCTTCTACACCTTCTTTTCTTCTTTGTCGCCATTTGTTTGTGGCGACAGCACCCCTAGTGGGCAGAGGTTGTAGGTGTTCAGATGGTTTGGTCCGCTTGACCAAGAGAGCAGTGTGAATGCAAACCAAACCAAAGGAAAGTGCAACAATGTTGCCATTTCTGTTCCATAACAGACCAAGTCCCCAGAATATCAGGTGTGAACACGAACTAAGAAGCATGGCAGGAGCCATTAATCACAGCTATAGTGTTAGACAGCTGTGTTACAGTTTAGGCAGAGGATTTGAGTGCTGTGTTGGCTGAAATTTTTAAAAAGTACAAATTAGTTCAACCAAGTACTAATTTTGGTGCCAACTACTGCAGAGTCTGGCATTTAATCCCTTAGGCTAATCACACACATGCTGATTTATTTCCCCCTTGTATTTGTGTCCCACCTGTCTGGCCTGGATGAACCAGTTTACTCTCTTTGGTGTGATTGTGTGAATGGAAACTGGTGATTGAGTGTGCTGGTGTAAAATGATACTGTCAGTTCATGTTTTAAATGTCACTGCAGGTTTCAGCTGTACCTGAGAAGCATCATTTTCCTTCAGAGGCTTTGACACTGCCTCTCTTCTCCACTGGCCATAGGGATTCCTTTATCTCATGGAGTTCAGAGTTGAAGTTGTGGGTAGCTGACTGTGTAAATCGCGTGCCGCTGTGAGGGTTGGGAAGCTATCTTTGGCCCGCCACAATAGCAGGAAGTCTCAGGTGTCAGTGTGTGAGTGAGTCTGCTTATCTTTGAGTTGACTCTCGTGCTTTGTCTTTAGTGTGTGTGAGACACGTGAACAGTTAGGCCCTGGGTGACATCATTCTTTATAGTGACTCAAACACCTAAAGGTCAGAGTTAACCAGGACAAACATATCAATAATCAGCTACCTTATTAATAATTAATAAGCACAATGTAAAGCTGTCTGACGCCCCTCAGCCTCAGAATCCAAGCACCTAGAATAGTAAATAACATGAGTTGCACCTGCAGTACACTGAAAAAATCTTAATAAAAATCAAGAACTGAAACATAATTATCCTGTTGCTTCTGCTCTGACCATTTCAAAAATGTCCAAACAAATGTTGATGTCAGGCTGTTTTAAACTGTTCAAATCTAATCTCTATTATACTGACTTTTTGGATTGAGAGCGAAATTAACCTTTAATATTTCAGGGACTCGCACCCCTTGACAGACACTTTAAGGTTTTTTTCTTTTTGCTCCCTTTTGCACAAAAATATATTGCTATGTTTTAAGCAATACAACTGTCATTACCTAATTCATATACTTACATGCATGTGTTACATTGGCTGAATATTAAGATGTATATCTGCTAGGTCCTGATCTCACACAGATTTCCACTTCTCCTTCACCGTTGTTTTGTCTGATCTCCACCCATGTGTTCTTTTCTAGCTGTCTTATCTTGTGCCTGTCCACTGACATCATATTTTTGTTTATATTTTCTACAACTCTGACAATTTTCAGCAATGTATTCTCTGAAAGGTCAGCCATTTTCCAAAGGGTTCTTCTTCTTTTTTATTTTTATTTTTTTTTTTTTTGTATGCTGCCACTCTGGATTGAACTTCCCTCATAATTATCATTGGAGTTTGCAAAACTCCCCAGTTGCTCAGTTTGTTGGGGTGACCAGCTCTTTGAAGAGTCCTGGTTGTGCCAAATTTCTTCCATTTGTGAATTGTGGAGGCCACTGTGCTCTTAGGAACTTTCAATGCAACAATTTTTTTTGTAGCCTTCCCCAGATCTGTGCCTTTCAAAAATCCCGTCTCTGATCTCTGTAGGTGGTTCCTTTGACCTCATGGCTTTTTTTTTTTCGCTGACTGCTGTGAGGCCTTCTATGGAGAGAAGTGTACTTTTTAAATCAGTTTAATTTACCTCAGGTGGACTCTAGTCAAGGTGTAGAAACATCTCAGCAAAGATTGAGGAAAATGGGGGGAACCTGAGCTAAATGTCAAATGTTTTTGTAAGGGTCTGAGTTCTTTGTAAATGTTATATTTCAGTTGTATATTTTTAATTACTTTGTAAAAAAATTCTAAAATTCTGTTTCCCTTTGGTCATGATGGAGTACTGAGTGTAACTTAATGAAATTTTTATTTTTATTTGTTTTTTTTTTTTAAGCGTAGGGGGACTGAATATTTTCTCAATGTACTGTGGTCAGTGCCTCTGAACAGAGACACTACAGAAAGAGAAGCCAACTTTGTTGAATCACGTGTTGATTTGGGGATGAAACATACAAGGTATGGATATTTTAAAAACTAGATATTTGTGATATAATTTTATTGAACATTTTTCTTTGTCGTTTTCCTTTAATATGCTCCACTTCTGCATCAACACTCCGCTGCATTCAGGTCTTCCACTGATCAAAGCAGTGCAGTAGTTTCAGTGCATGTGATATCTCCTAAAATTTTGGGTTTCCTTCAATTTGTTCGAAAATGTCTCCACAAATTTGCTTGCTTTTTTCATTTTGATCAGGAGTCAGAAGTTTTGGGACAACTTTGGCACACACCTTTATCATGTTCAAATCTTCATGCAAAATCTGCAGAGCTGTCTCTTTATCAATGGAGACCATATCTGCTATCATTCTTATACTGAGTCATTGATCATTTTGAACGATTAGTTTAATTCATCTGATTTTTTCAGAAGTTTTTGATGTGCATGGGTGCTCAGAATGTTCATCGTCTTTGTCATCCTCTCTGCCTTCATGAAATATTTTGTGTCATTCAAACACTCGTGAACGTGACATGCATATTCCTCAGTTAATGTAGAAAAGACAAGGCTGCTGTTTTGTTAAATTTTACCAAAAATGTCAAGTTAATGCACTGCTCAACTTTTAAGCTAATCATTTTCTGAAGCCTTAATAAAAACACTTCAATCAGTGGCTAGCAATGAACTAAAGACGTCACTTATTGGAAACTTTCAGGAGTTGTGTGTGAATACCAGACCTTTACTGACTGTGAACCAAATGGTTTTCAGATTTATTTTGGGGCATTTTTGTGCCTTTATTTTGGTAGAGGAGGACAGTGGATAGAGTTGGAAACAGGGACCGAAGCAGGGAAGAGACATGTGGTAAAGGGCATCAGGCCGGATTCAAACCTGGGCTGTTCGCGTACATGGGGCATGCCTTATACCACTAGGCCACCTGTGCCCCGAACCAAATGGTTTTGTCCTTACAAGCCAGTCTCTAATATCCATACCTCGTACAGTAATGATGGCCAACTTGATGGGGTAGGAGATTTTGAGAGACTCATCCCAAGCCATTAAAGTGATCCAAACAGTATTTCAACCATAAATTTAAATCAAAACATTTACAGTGTGTGTGTTTATTTTAAATGTGGTTCTGTGGAAATCAATGTTCTTTTTTAGATATAGAATTTTCCCATTCTGCAACTGTAGTGTCCTTCCACTAATGAAATGAGGCCTCTTTGTTTATAGAGTGGTCTCGACTCATTAAGTTTCTACGGTCTCATCCTCGACATCCTTGCCAACACCCCAATGTATGTCCTGGAGCTCTGGATGAATAAGAGGCCTTTCTGGCTATCCCTTTACAGGACACGTGAATTATTCAGGAGTCTGGTCACGTTTCCAGGGGCGTGCACCGTGTCTCGTGCCAACATTAGCTGGGTGACCTATATCTGGATCTCAGCCCTTATGTTTACATGCAGAGCCTACACTCAGAAAGAACATATGCATTCAAAACCTCACTGACTATCCTCTATCTCATGGTTTATCTCATCTCATATTCACAGATGGTGAAATGTACACATGTAGTTTTTGTCAGAGGCCTTCTCTGTTAGTTTAAGATGAGATAGCTGTGACTTCACAGACTGACAGTTATCTTAAAGCTCCTGTTTGTTTCTAGAAAATCAAAATAAATGGTTTGAGGTGTAATTTCTAAAGATGACACCTGTCTCTCTGGATTAACGTTAGGCTGTCATTGAGAGTTTTGTGAAGGTAAAAGCAGCGAGGAATGTCAAGGATTTAAAGTTAAGCCATTGAAGCTCCATAATTACTTCACGGATCAGACTGTTGTCCTTTGACAGGTTTAAGGTCTGAAAGCAAACAAAAACTGTCTATTGAGTGAGACTTTGTTTGTACGTTTTAAAAATGGGTGGAGTTTTTTCTTCTGGTAGTTTCTCTCATTAACGATGACTTTGGACCAGCCTTGATTCTCCTAAATTCACTAGTTTGAGCCTCTGTACTCTGAGGTGGATCCTTTTATATAGAGTTAATAGGTAGTAATATAGGAGGAGCCCTTTGCCATGTTCACTTTTGCTTGATGCTGCTGCTTCATAAACTTCAATTTCCTTTTTGGCACTGAATTGTGTTCATAATAACAAATCAGGAGTGTTCAGATCTGATGAGGCATATTTTTCCAGAGTTGAAACATTTTTCCACATATTATCTCAACTGACATTAAATTGACATCAAGAATAAAGCACAAACGCATGTTCCACATCAGTTTGTCTCTGTTTTTGGATTGTAATAACACAAAAATCCTCTACTGGCTGCTCCAAAACTCTTAGAGAGAAGCAAATGAGGAAAACACACACATAAAAAATGTGTAAAATAAATGACAAATGCAAAAATTACAGTATTGCAGGTATGAGGGAGGACAAGCAGATTAATTTGTAAGGGTTATTTCACACAATTGTGACTTCTTGTGTAAAATCAAGCATGCTAAGAAGCCTAGGGTTAGGGTAAGGGGTACCCTAGCATGTTTTTGGTGGCAGGAGGAAGTTGGAGTACCTGGAGAGAACATGCAAACTTCACACAGAAAGGTCCTGACCGGGAAGCAAACCAGGAACCTTCTTGCTGTGAGGCAACAGCGCTAACCCCTGTGTCACCTGTAACCCCTAGCTGTTAGTAAAATGTAAATCAATTAAAACATTAGTGTTAATTATGACATCTTTTGTTACTTTTTATTCAGAGAGCCCTGGTTTACCTTGCTTATGAAAGTGATATCTCAAAAAAATTGAGCAATTTTTTTTTTTCTTTACACAAATTTCAATCCTGACTCAAGGATTGACTGATTAGATTAAGGAGGTATAAGGTCAAAGTGGATTTTTACTTGGACTACACTTCATGAAAAATTATAACCACTTGGTGGTGGTCCCAGTTAAGTATAAATATTGCAGTTCAAGTTCTCTCTCTTGCTCTTACTGGTCAATGAAACATGCCAGGCTCTTGTACTTTCACACAGTCCTTTAACGTCCCATTACTTGTAAAAATAGAATGCTGAACTGAACAGCTATGAGGCTTTTCATGCAGTAACCTGAAATCTTTAACACATCTGAACTGTATTATTAGAAAAGTAAAGTTTCTCATCATGTTTCTGTATTTCTAAGTTTCAAGATCTCCTCTCCGTCTTTTTGGCTCTGTGTGCCTCTGGTGTGGTCGGTAATCCCTCACCAACTCGCCTGGCTCCTGGATATCTGCTGATGACGCACATCTGCCTGACTAGCTTATCTGTCCTGGGCTCACTCATCAGCCTGGCTATGTTTCAACCCAGACTCTTCACCCAGTGGGTGCCAGATCATTGTCTGTGTTACAGCAATGAACACAGTCTTCACAGTTATTATGACCTCCTTTTCTGATTCCTGGTCATGTCCTTGTTTTATGCTGTCTTTCTTTATCCATGCCAGTAGCCTCACTAGAATAATAATTTGCTATGAAGGTAAACAATAAAGTATAGAGTATTCAACTTAAGTCTGACTGCAGGTTTATTAGTTTTTGATAAAAAAAAAAAGATAGAAGACATTACTTTGCTGACACAGCTGTTGTTTTGTCATTTTACTGTGTGACAAGCACCTTTACATGATCTCTGTCTCACAGAGAATACGTCAGCTAATTTAGTTTAAATTGGCTGCCTGACATAATGTCATTATAATCAGCAGTAACCACAGTATTATGGTGACAGTTGGACTCACTGTAGTTGAGCCAAATACAAAACGTGGTCGTAATTAGAAATGAAAAAAAAAAAACATAATTCAGACATGAGAACATCTGAGCAGTATAACAGTTTGTTGATACAGAAATTAATTATTAAATTATTGGAAACTTAAGACTTTAAGAAATTTAAAGAGAGCCACACAGTCCAGAACAAGCCTGGCAGAGGTAGGCAGAAAGATTTCAAAGACCCTGGAAAGAAAACAAGTGAGAGATGTGTCTAAAGACCCCAGAATGACTGCCAAGACACTAATGGAGGACTTAGCCAAGTCAGGAATTGTAGTCTCAAAGAAGACCATCACTAGAGCCCTGCACAAGTATGGACTGAGAGGTTCCAGACAAAGGAAAACTCCACTTCTGCAGAAGAGATGCCTTCAGGCCAGACTGAAGTCTGCTAAGATCAACCTGGAGAAGGATTATATATAGTGGAAGCGTGTCTTTTGGTCAACAAACTGTTTAGAGAAAGAAGGGAGAGACATATGACCCAAAGAGCATCGTCCCCACAGTGAATCATGGAGGTGGGAGTATTACGCTGTCCGGATGCTTCAAGTGGGGGTTATTATACTTTTTCGATTTTTAAAACATAAATATAAAGTCACAATGTTAGGTGTCCATACTCCACGTATGCAAATTTTCAAACCGCAAGATAGGCGTATGCGGCAGTAATGTTGGAATTAGCGTGTGAACTGATGAAAACGGTTCCTTGAGAATCTCGCTGAGATTCTACTGAGACAAGATTTCGATAGACCAAACTCATGAGGTCATCACAATAGGATCTCCTGACTGGTTCGTGGTTGGTCCGTGCTGCCGGCAAAGCAGAACAGACCGCCCCACAAGGCCTTTTAGCCATTAGCCACTTAGCAACAGAGTAATTAAACACTTACCAAACAGATACGTCCTGCTCTATCCTTCGCTGCTGCTGCTTTTCTTCCCCCCCTCTCCCCAAATTATCAGGATCAGACTCCGGGTCTAACACATACGGGCGTATATCAAAAATTCACCATATTTTACTCAGTCAGACCGGTTCATTCAAAGTTTTCAACTACTAGCATAATAACATTAGCCACATTGGAGGGGCGGGCACAAAACATTGAGTCCTGCCGCCGGCCAGCCTCCAGAAAATCAGCCAATCAGAGGAAAGCACCCAGATTTAGGTGGTTAAAACATAGGAAAGAGGAGATGAAAAGCTGAGTGAGAGGAGGTGTTTTAGATCTTGCCCTGTTAAAACAATATGTATAGAATCCATCATTTGAATGAACATTAGCAGACCTGCTGCTCTGAAGCTTCATTAACATCAGACTCTAAATGCTGTTTATTTAAAGAGGAGTTGGAAAATGCAGTGTTTAGCCAGCATGTGTGTTTTATCGCTCTAAAATGATCATTATTAATCTGGATAATTTTTTCTGGTCTTGTTTATGCAATTTGGATTTTTCGGAACATTAGGTCTGTTGGCTGCATTTATATCTGACAGTATTTCTGGTAATTCTTGCCTTTGAACTGTGTTCATTTTCTCTCACCCAATTAATCAGTCATTTTCAGAGCCAAGTCAAGAATAATGGTGACCTATTTTATCAGAGAAACCATTTTGGGAAACATTCTTGAAACTCTCGTGAAAGTTCAGGGAAGAAATCTATATTCTGCATGCTGGTTTTATTGTTTATTTGTTATTCCCACTATGTTACATGAACTCCTTCATGTATGTTTTCTTAGCTTTGGTAGCTTAGTATCTCCTAGCTGTCATTTCAGTCAAGTTAGAAGGCCAAAAAAGCTGAAACATGAGCCTCTTTCTGCCAAGTCTTTTTCTACCCTTAACTCATCTGTTTTACAAGCATCCAAACCGCATTTCCAACATGAAATATCATGTCCATTTGTTTTGTTGAGTAACAAAGTTCATGTAAGGACAGCAAAGGTTTCAGAGTCTGACTCGCGGCTGTTTTTTATTGCCCAGGGAACACATGGATAACATCTCTCTCTCGCATCTGTTCTCCCTGAAAGCTCCCAGCTGCCTCGGCAACAGCACAGATAATCATGAGGAGGGAAAGACGGGAAGAGGCAACACACAGGTACAAAACAAAGACAGTTAACAGATGCTGGGACGTTAGAGACAACAAGATTATCTGAAAGACACCAGGTTTCAAAATGTAATCTGAAGTGTCAAAATTTTTTTACTGAACTTTGTTTTATTGCAATATTTCTAGGTTAAAATAAGAAATTCTAATAGTGCTTTTGCACAATGTAGTACTGAGTTGACTCACCTCAGCTACCTGTTGAGCTCACCTTAAGTAGTTTCCTCAGGGCTGTGCATGCCTACTCCATCATATGTTGCTCTGATTGGCCTGAATTTGACAGGCTGACTGTTCATCCAATTATCCTAGGGGATTTTTTCAAAGGTTTTGGCCTTCCCAAACACAGACTATGGGCTGTTACCCAGAAGGATGTGAAATATATCCCTGGCATGGATACAGTGCCTACTAAAAGTATTCACCTCCTTGAATGTTTTACCTCTTTATTGATTTTATAAATCAATCATGGTCAATATGGGGTGCAGGTGGCCTGGTGGTTTGAGGCACGTCCCGTGTGCGCAGGCGATCCTGGTTCGAATCTTTCTTACACTTGATCATGGAGTCACCAGCATGCCTTTTGGCAAACACTAGTCAAGCTTTTTTTAATCTGAGTTTTCTTCAACAGTGGCTTTCTCTTTGCCCATAGTGCAACAGTCATATGTAGACACCATGATAAAAAACTGACCAATCATGCTACCTCTAAAACAACCCTGCTTTTGTTTCTCATAGATGCATATAACCAGGCAGTAGTTCTTATTACTGTGGGCACCAGTGGGCACAGGTAGCAGCTCAGAAAACTCAAAACTCTTAGGGTTTCAGTTTGTTTTCATAAGTAGCAGAATGGGTCATCTTTCATGTTTTACACCTCTTACATAACAGGTAAACCAAAACAAGTTCATTTTAGCTTTAGTTGTGTCTGCAGCTGAGATTAATTCAAACCTCAAGGTCATTCATTACAGCTCTGCGCCCTCACAAACACAGATTATATATTTTTTATCTTCAGCTGTGATCTGATCTCATTCTTAGTACATGAACTCAGTTCATACTGTGTGTTTACACTTTGCATGAACTTGTTTTACTCTCCTTCATGAAACACTTTCAGATTTATGTCATATCATCGAAGGTGGCTGCATGGAGATAAACTCTGGCCACAGTCTAGAATTAAACAGGGAACATGCTGTCCATACATACAGTCAGTTCTATGGTCAGGGAAACTCTTCAGCCTGTCAAAACACAACTAAATGTGTAGCTGTGGAGCCATGTCTGATCTGGGGATTGAGCTATCATGAAAGCTAACAAGATGTGAGCTAGAGTGAAAGATTTTAACATTTTCAAGGCAGGGCTGTCAAAAAAAAAAAAATCACTATTTTGGCATGATTCTCAGTTTTGCAGTATGTATGATGATGTCTAACATATAGAAACAGCATCCTCGTTGACTATGTTTATTGTTTATTTTTATGTAAACTTTTTTTTGTATACTTAGATTGTTTTAGAGGTTTCATCATCTGCAGTTTTAAAACCTAATGGCTGTCATCTAACAATGAGGCTCCAAGAGTGACAGCAAAGAGGTGAAAATAGTTAAAGGCCAATTACTCACTTTCTGTTTGCTGCTCACCTTTAACAATCCAACTAGAAGAAAAGCATGTGAATGTGGAGTAGAGAACAACACCCAGAATGGGTTGGTATTGGGATATATTGAGAGACAAGCAGATGCAAATGAGAGAAAGGGGAAATGCAGAGCAAGAGAATGGCAGATGAAAGAAGACAGACAGGAGATTAAAAAAAGAAAAGAGAGATTCAGAAAGAGAAGAGGGAGATGCAGAAGAATTAAAAGAGATGCATAACAAAAAAGGGCAAGTGCAGAAATAGAGAAGAGGGAGCTACAAAAGAGGGATGCAAATGCAGAAACAGAGATGCATGAAGAAAGAGAGAAGCAGATGTAGAAAGATAGAAGAGAGAGCTTTAGAGAAAAAGAAAGTCTGAAGAGACAGTCTCTGGTACAGAGTCTCTGTTCACCTGCAGACTCCCCAGACTCAAAACCAACCAGCTTAAACCAAATTTTTCAACAAACAAAAAAGAAAAACTATTTAACCCATTTGCATCAATTGAAACAAAGCAAACTGGAATGCTATTTGTTCCTTAAAAGGGGATATGCAGAATACTAAGCCCTGTGACTGATCCATGGAAAGGTCACTAAGCACAGCCTCCCCATCGAGAGAGGGCGAGACTGTGCACCCACTGCAGCCAACAGGCAGTGGAAACAGAGCTGCACTTTCTAACCACCTGCCTTTTATACAATTTTTTTCTTTTGACTTTTCACCAGCAAACAAAAAGATTTCACCAGCATAAACAACGAACAGAAGTATTCAAACCTGCTGGGTGAAGTGTAACAGTGTGCAAATGTTTGAGCACTTTATGTGAGCTGTTGTAACCAAAAGAGAACCTCAAACACCACACCACCATAAACAGGACTGTCTGCACTTTTGACATAATAATGATAACAATAAGGATTTTTTTTAAGTCTTTAATGGAATTTCTACACTTTTTAACCTTAATTTTAATGTTGGGCTTTGATTATTCATAACAATTATTGATAATACTTTTTTTCTGCAATTAAAATTATGACAATTCTGTGCATTGTTTTAGCAATAAAACTGATGTTTTCAATGACAATAACACCGAGTAAAATGAACTGAATCAAAGTGCATTGATAAAGATGCAGAAAGTGAGAAGAGGGAGACACAGAATGTATAAATGAAGCTTAGTCTAAGTTCAAGTAGGAAGACTGTTTAATTTCTATTCATCTTCTCATTGATTAATAGTAATTCACTCACGTGGCTCCCTTCCTGCTCTGGTAATCAGCTGTCATGGGCATCCACTCACTTAAATTCTGAGCCAATCCCTTTCTGCCAATCCAAACCTGACATATCAGATGGATTTGTTTCACACATCCATCTGGGAAAGCTTCAGTAGGAAACGTTTCAGAAAAGGCAGAGGCTTTGAAAAAACTACGGGCCAATCAGAGCAACAAAACACGTGATGTAGCCGCTAGCAAGCTGCGCATGTGCACCTACTGAGGAATAACGCGAAACATGGCGACTGTAGATGTGTAAGTACTCGACTTTTGTCATTTTTGAAAAGAAAACAACTCACTGCTGTTCTTTGTTCTTCTTTTAACAAAGAAATGTTGTCAAGTTCTGATAAAACTGGCGCTTTAGCAGCATCCACACTAATCTCAGCCTCCATAACTGCACCAGCTCTTGCTGCTGCTTGTTTATATCACGACTCTGCTACGCCTGAAAGTACTGCCCCTGGTCACTGATTGGTCCTGTCACTTTCTAACCGGGCCCAAACGGTTCAGATGGGAGCTTTGCAAGGTTACTTTCTGCCATGACCTCTGTCGACCCAATCATCCAGCTGAAATAATATTTTACAATCAGTTCTCCTCTCCTCCACTGTTGGTTGTTTCAGTGCAACAGCTGCAACCCTCGTCCTCCCCAGTCACCTCTATTACAGCTCATGGGTGTCCAGGTCCAGCTTCTCCATGCATCCTGCATCCCTTCATTGCTCTTCCAAGTCATCTCAACAGTGTCTGCGTCAAGCTCCCCAGAAGTCCTTCCTCATGTTATCCTTCACCATCCATCATCACCATCCTGCTGTTGGCCTCACTGGCCCATCAAGTTCATAAAGACATCACAACAGAGTCTATTCACCAAAGACATTTCACTATTTCAAACACTGCCAAACTTGTAAAAAAAAAATTAAAAAAAAGAAAATTATTGTTAAACTCATATTAATTATCTCCTGATTGAAATGGAAATACAGAAAGAAAGAAAAGTGAGGTTAAAGTAATGGAAGCTGCAAATGTAAAAGGTTTGTATCATCTTTATGTGCTTTCTTACCATCTTTAACCAGTTTTGCAAAATGCTGTCATTTTGTTTGGACTGAATATTGTGAAGATATTAGTTTAAAATGACATGATGGAAATGAATAAATGGCTTCATTTGAGTGTGACCCGTTTTTGACTAACAGTTCATATATGATGACATCTGTTGCATCATCTATCTAGCTGTGTGTTAAGATGATTTTAAGCTCTAAAGAATAACAGGAACTTTGGACTTAACTCTGTGACATTGCTGAAAATAACTAGTCTCAATCAGTGTCAGTCTATAAGACACTTCACAATCATAGCGGCTGCATCGTGTCAGTACTGTAGCAGAGAAAACATAAAGCCTGCATGTACTGTATTTGTTCTGAACTCTAAACCAAACAATGGATGAACTTCAACCGCAGCATCAACTATTTAAAAGGATACAGTACAGCTTTTGAGGTAAAGATGTTTTTAGTGGTAACTCTAAAGTAGTTCAGCTGTTTTTCTGCATCATTGTATGTCTTTTTTTAAACCACTTGTCTCTTATGGTTACAGATTTTTTGTAAGCCCAGAACTACAGAGTTAAAGGACAACTTCAGACGCCTTTCTTTCAAAGTCTTTCCTCATATGGTACGTTGTTTGCAAACCACCAATGCTGCTCTGGTTTCCTACATGACAAGTTGGAAAAAACTCAAGTGCTGAGGTAGCCTGGGGTCAAGCTGGATTTTATATTTCTTTTGTCTCTGTGCACCTGAATAAACCACAAAATTATTCTTACTAAATTGTATAGACCATCATGCCATTCTCTCTAGAGACTAACTTGACTTATTGACATTTAAATATGAAATTCAGCCCAGTTCAGAACACAGCATCCTAGCATCATTAAGTTTATAATTAAATGAACACACAAACAAAGACAACACAGTTTAACTGAGTCCAGAAGCTGATTTTAAAAATCGTCTGGGTTTTTAAGAGTTGTTTTGAACATGCTCAAGGATGTAGAATCACAGCTACAGTGGCTATTAAAGTATTTACCTTCTTGGATGTTTTAGCCTTTTGCTGATTTTGTAAGTCAGTCAAGGTCGATATAATTTGGCTTTTTTGACCAAAAAAAAAAATCTTTAATATCAACATGAAAAGAGATCTCTACAAAGTAATGTCAACCAAATCATGGTTAGATAAGTGATTTCATAAATATTCACCCTCCTTAACTTGACTGACCTAATTTAACAGAGGTCCAGCCAGTTGGTGCAAATAGTCTCACATTTAGTGAAATGGGGATCATCTGAGTGCAGTGAATGTGTCTCACATGATTGTGTTATGAAGACACCTGTGTCTTGAAAGTCCACTCACTGGTTAATCAGTATTCCTGGCTACCATTACACCATGAAGACAAAAACACTCCAAGCAACCAAGAAATGGAAGTAATATAGTGCATGTGTAAATCTACCTAGATCAGGCCATGAGACCATGCAAGGAGACGAGCAAGAGAGACCACCAAGACACCCATGACTACTCTGAAGGAGTTACAAGCTTCTGCAGCTGACATGGGTGGGACTCTGCATACAACCACTTTGTATGCCTGGGTTCTTCACCAGTCAAAGATTTATGGGAGAGTTGCAAAGAGTAAAGCCACTGCTGAGGAAAACTCATTGATCTTGACTAGAGTTCGCCAAAAGGCATGTGGGAGACTCCATGGTCAAGTGAAAGAAAATTCTTTGGCCTGATGAGACCAAAATAGTTTTTTCTGTCTATCAGACAATACACTTTATTTGTCAGACAAACACAAACACACCATCCCCACTGTGAAGCATGGTGTGGGCAGCATCTTGATGTGGGAATGCTTCTTAGCAGCTGGCTCAGGAAAGTTTTTAAAGGCGGAGGGTAAAATAAATGTGGCAAAATATAGGGAAATCCTGTAGGACAATCTTATGCAGTCTGCAAGAGAACTACGTCTTTGAAGATTTATTTTCAAGCAAGAAAATGGCCCGCAGCATACAGCGAAAGCTACACAGAAATGATTTAAAGACAACAAGGTGAAAATTCTGGAGTGGCCGCGTCAAAGCCCAGACCTCGATCCAATAGAGAATTTGTGGCTCAACTTCAAAGGGCTCTTCACGTCCAATCCCCCTGCAACCTGACATGGAGTAAGAATGGAGTAAGATTGCAGTGTCCATATGTGGAAGCCTGCTTGAGACCTATCCACACAGACTCAGTGCTTTGATTTCAGCCAAAGGAGTATCTACTAAATAGTGACTTGAAGGAGGTGAATATTTATGAGGTCACTTAATTCACCGTACATATTTTCATTTAACTGACATTATTTTGTAGAAATCTTTTTTCACTTTGACATTAAAGAGATTTTTTGTCAAGACAGTCAAATTATATTAAACATCCCTAATTTATATAATCAATAAAAGGGTAAATATGCACTGTATCTACATGGAGAGAGTTCCAGAGGTTGGGGGCTGCCACAGTGAAGGCTCTGTCCTTGAAAGTCTTTGGTTGGTTTGGGCAAATGAAGAGTAGACAAGAATCCAAGGGCCGAAGGTTACAGGACAGTGTGTGGATATGGAGGAGATCTGACCGGAAGGGTAAGCAAAGCCATGTAAATATTTGTAAATGAGGAGGAGGATTTTGTATGTGATGCAGAACTTGACCGTGAGGCAATTGAGAGGGTTGAGCCTTTCTGGAGCCTTTCATAGGCTTTGCTAGGTGCCACAGACAGGACTCCGATGCAATTTTCCAGACAGGAAGTGACTGTATAAAAGATTTTGCTGCAGAATCAATGAGTGATGGCTGGAGTCAGGAGATGGTTTTGAGATAGTAGAATGCAGATTTGATGATGTATTTGATGTGTAATTGGAGTGATAGCGTGGAGTCTAAAATAACACCCAGGTTGTGGACTTGGGTAGATGTAACAGCCGACAGTGTCAAGGAGAAGGTCACCAACCTTGCAGAGATGCACTTCAGAGACCACAGCCATGAGCTTATGTAGGTTTGATGAAATTCATATTTTATGAATATTTTTGAATCTTTATGTTGACTTTTGATAATTCACTGAGGCATAGCTGGCTGGGGGGTTAGTTCTGAGATACAGCTGGGTGTCATCAGCATAGAATGTCATGGAAACTAAGAGCGGAGTGGCAGTTGATCTGACCATGGTGAAGCATATAGATGGTGGCATGAGGGGACCGAGGACAGAGCCTTAGGGGACACCATGGCTGACTGGGCTGTTTCCTGTTGTAGAGGCATGAGTGGAATAAGGAGGGATTCAAAATACTGATTTTGGTGTATTAAAAAGAAAATCAGTTACGTATCATTTCCTCAACACTCATTTCACTGGTTTTAAGAAACAGTGTGGACCACTCTGCATGTCTTGCATTTTGTTACACCTGTATAAGCAAATGTTATTTTAAAAAGACTTAATTGTTCCTACTGAGCTGTTTTCTATCCTCACCCCCTCAATGTAATGTGTTACTGCTCTATTTTATCCTCTCTGCTCCATCAGCTGTGCCCATTGATTTGAGAGGAAATGAGCAGTCAGTTTTTAGAGTAAGCCTAAATATGATGCAAAAAAAAAATTACATAACATGGACATAAGCCAGGATCAATGTCATAGAGAACCTTAAAATAGGACACATCCTGAGACTGAACATATGCTGCTTTCATAGTGAATTTAGTGAGCATGATGGTTCAGCTTGTTTTTCCTGTTGACCTGACTTCTCCCGTCATCTGGGGCCTCCGTACACACGTACACACCTACAGACTCGTTTTTGAGGTCTGAATTGCATAACTGGATTTACCATCATTCAGACAAAGGATTATTTTTTAAAGCAATACTTCTCATCTTGGGAAGAACAGTTTTAAACTTGCTTAGAGTTTGGTGTAGATTTATGAACTGACTGAGCAAATGAGATAAATCATTTAGTAAGTGTACTTTCAAGGTGTAAGAAGAAAGATTTTATTATTTTGACAAGGAAAATCTCTCTGTTTCAGTGTCGCTCTTTGCTTAGCTGACTTGCTGCTACCTGCATAGTTTCTTATTTGATGGACAGACATTTGAATGGGATTACATTTTTCATGTCACCCTCACTGAGCAAATCAAACAATTCAAAATAATATGCTTTTCAGTAACCTTTTTATTTTACCCTCTTCTTCGTGTTTTTAATTTCAAGCTAAGTAAAGTTATGTGTGTTATCCTATTGGTATACTATTAATATTGGAGACATGTTGTCAAGGTGTCAAACTAGACTGAAGATGCAAGAACAGTGTGGACATGCCAGTCTTGTCAAACAGTTGCGGGGTATTTTGGATGCATGATTGAGTATGCCTCACTACAAGAGCATTTGTTGTTCCCAAAGGTAGGCGATGATGGCCCAATCAGGTCAAAATCAGACTAAATTTATGCATTTTTCTCCAGCCTTAAACCCCTTATCTGAACTTTAAATCTCTAGGGGCACCATGAATAATTAAGCCCTTATCACACACAATCACACAAAACTCCTGAAACTCACAGAAAGCTTTAGGTTAAGCTGCATATGACAGCAAAGAGACAAATCCTTTATTGGGACTTAGATGCTTCTTTGACTGCAATCACAGCACTGAGTCTGTGTGGATAGGTCTCAGTCAGGCTTGCACATCTGGACACCGTAACTTTGCTGCATTCTTCCTTGCAAAACTGCTCGAGCTCCGTCAGGTTTCAAGGGGATTAGACGCCAGCTGTATTTCTCTTGCAGACTGATTAAGATTATCCTCCAGGACCTTCCTCTGTTTTGCAGAATGTATTTTACGCTCTACCTTTACAAGTCAGTCAGGGCTGGCTGCTGAGAAGCATCCCCACAGCATGATGCTGCCACCATTGTGCTTCATAGCAGGTGTGTTTGTGGTGATATGCAGTGTATGATGTCCCCCAAACATTGCAAGTTGTCTGATGGCCAAAAGGAAACATTTTGATGTCATCAGACCACTCAGACCATGGAGTCTCCCACATGCCTTTAGGTGAACTCTAGTTGAGATTTAATCTAAGTTTTCTTCAGCAGTGGCTTTACTGGTGAAGAACCAGTGCAACAGTCGATGTATCCACAGTCTCTCCCCCCTCAGCTGCTGAAGCTTGTAACTCCCTCAGAGTAGTCATAGGTGTCTTCATGGCCTCTCTCACTAGTCTCCTTCTTGCATGGTCTCTCAGCCTGATCTAGACAAATTTACGAATGTGCTGTATTCCTTCCATTTCTTGATGATGTATTTAACTGAACTCCGGGGATGTAAATTGCCTTGGAATTTTTTTTGTATCCATCCTCTGACTTATACTTTTTAATAACCTTATCTCTGAGTTTCCTGCAGTGTTACTTTGTCTTCATGGTGTAATGGTAGCCAGGAATACTGATCAACCAGTGATTGGACTTTCCAGACACAGATGTCTTTGTATCAAAATCACCTGAGTCACATTCACAGCATTCAGTTTGCAATTACCTATTGCTGTGAATGTCAAACAGCTCACAGAACTGGTATAAAGGCAAATATTCTCATTCTACCTGAACACATCAGAGAAGGATGGTGTATTGTCATGCAGACATAGGCTGCTTGTTCAGTTGTGAACTCCATTTGACTCTGCCTAACCTTTACTTTAAGAGAACTAAGCTATTGCATAAAGATAGAAATGTTCTGTTAACCCAAAGTTAAATAAATCAGAGGGTGTGTGAGGTCTGCTCAAGCTATAACAGAATGGACACCCAACCCACCCCAACCAACATCACCACTTCCTACCCTACTTCTAACAGATATGCAGTTATAAGCAACCAAAGTTACTGAGATTTCAGACCATATATGAATCTTGCTTCTCTGATCATCTTTCTTTATGTTCTGATAGTCTGACCCTCTAACCCCTAACCAGTATTTATCATTACAGGTGGTTTATATTTACTGTTGCCAGTTATAGCATTTACAGCCCCCATCTGTATTTGTCTATATTCTTACATATTTTCATAAATTCACTCTTAAGTTGTCTCACTGTTTTTGTTGCACTCTCTTGTACTATCCATCCTGTGGACATTATGTCCAAACATGCTTTTCTATAGAGAAATACATCAAAACACGAGGACAGTTCATCTCTCTAAAGGCTTGTCTGTTTATGTGCTAACTGGCATGCATATAAAGGATTTCATGTAGGAGTCTCTGCACACATGCACATATATGTTCTCTCTATCTTTGTGTGAACCTGTGGAGTGTCTCTACATCAGGTTAAGTTTACAAAAAGTCCCTCTTGCTGCAGTCCTGTTAATCCAAACAGACCACGACTAATGGCGTGTTTGTCTTTTCTGTTCTTTTCATGCCTCAGCAGGTGATGTTAATGTCCCTGTATGACTGTGGCCCATGTACAACACTCAGTCAGACTCAAGACTGTATAAGGCAGGATCGTCTGGGGGCTCATTATTTCAACAAAAGGATTTTATTTTGAAAGGCTCTGAATGTGAAATGCATTAACCAGAGGTATTTAAATGAGAGGCCTGACTGAGTGCTAGAATGCAAAATCATTTACAAGTATTTTCTTTTCAGCCTCCACTCATCTTGGAAGGCTTTCCATAAGATGTTGGGCTTGTTTCCATTGGAATTTGTGCCCATTCATTCTGTAGAGCATTTATGAGGTCAGGCACTGATGTTGGACGAGAAGGCCTGACTCACAATTTCCACCCAAGGTGCTCAGTGAGGTTGAGGTCAGGGCTCTGTGTGGGCCAGTCAAGTTCCTCTATGCTGAACTCATCAAATCAGGTCTTTATAGTCCGTGCTTTGTGCACTGGGGTACAGTCATGTTGGAATAGAAAGAGCCTGCCCCAAACTGCTGCCACAACATTAGAAGCATAGCATTGTCCTGCGGTTTGGTTGATCTTAAGGTTGAGGTATTAACATTGTCCTTCACTGGAGATACCTAACCTTGAAAAGTATCCCCATACCATTATCCCTCTTTCACCAAACTTCACAGCTGGCACACTGCAGTCAGGCAGGTAACGTTCTCCAAGCAGAGAGAAGCCTGACTCACCACTCCAAAGAACACGTTTCCACTACTCCACAGTCCAGCTTCATGTGTTTACACCACCCCATCAGACACTTAGAATTAGACCTGGTGTTGTCAGGCTTTCTTGCAGGTCTTTTGCTTTGTGGATGAGTTGCTGTTGTTCCTAAACACTTCCACTTTTTGTTGATATTACTTATAGTTGACTGTGAAATATCCAGCAGGGATGAAATTTCACAAACTGTCTTACTGCAAAGGTGGCATCCAATCACAGAACCATGCTTGAAGTTACTGAGCTCTTCAGATTGACCCATTTTGTATCACAAATGTTTGCAAATCGAGACTGCATGGCTGTGATTTTAATAGAAACAGGTCTGATTGAAACACTTGAATTCAATGATAAACAGGTGTGGCCAAATACTTTTGTCTTTATAGTGTATATGTGAACAGACTCTGTGATGTCTTTGTGAAATCAAAGGGGCAGTGAGGCTGAATACAGGCTAGGAAAATCCTCTTATGCAGTCCAGACATTGATGGTTGGTATGATAAAGAGGGATGCAGGATGTGATGCAGGGTAGACATGAAGGTCTAGATGCAAATGAGCTTAACCTGGACACAAAACCCAAAAACAGCTGATCACTGCTGCAGGACAAAACTTAGAGGGATAGAAAGTAACTAGCATTAATACCCATAAAACCATTTTTCTGCTTGAATTGTTATTTAGCTTCATTAGTTGGGGCTGTTGCCATAAACTGGTTGCAGGTCTGATCAATGAGCTCTACTACCAGGATGTAAACAAACACACTGAACAGAATATTACATATCATACAAGCAACAGGATTTGGTCATATTTTAGTCCAGAAGATTGAGATAAAAATGTATGTAGGCTGGTTAAACTGGCATATCGACCAGAGCAATACTAACCACATCCAGCACAGTCAGGGGGTGTTAAACTGCAATGGTTGGTGTTTCTTGCACTGCTAACATTAGCTACATTTGGTAAACCATTCTAGTATTATTCACATTGTTTATCTTACTTATGATCAGGTCGGATTTTGTCAACCACTTGAAGGCATCAGAACTGTCTGTTTTCAAAGCTGTTTGAATCTCCTCCCAGTACAGTGAAATAGTAGCAGGAAGTGATTGCCAGGAAAACTGCTCTCTCAGGAGAGAAAAAAAAAAGTTCAGCCTCCAGTAATCTCCACTCTACAAAGCTCTCCTGTCACTGCTGTTTAGCCTGATGGCTGTAAACTTATGAAAACCCACTGATGTGAACACAACAGTTAACATAGCAATTACATCTCTGCCCAGGGCAGTCTCCCTCGCCCTCCACCTCACCTCATTTACCGGTGACCAATTATCCTCTCACGCCTGCCTGCTTCTCTGCCTCTGTGCACCCTGTGAAAACCTTTCTATGTGTCCGTGGGTTTTCTCTCTGTATTTAGGTGCTCATGTGCATTCAGGGCATCAGTAAACCAGATAGCATAACTTAAGATCAAGGAATGCTCTGGTTTATTTCTGCTTGTTCTGTGTTTTTCAGGAAAACAACAAAACATAAACCTTTCTTACAACTTCATTATTACCAGAAATTGCTTCCTATGCACACCTGTCTTTGTCTGTATGTCTGTACATGCTTGCAGAACCAAAACATGGAGAAAGCACCATTATTTCCTGAGGTTAACTTCAGCACCTGTCTGTCCACAAGTCCACCTGATGGTTATCCTGACTGTCTGCAAACCTTAAATTTTCTGCCTGTCACTGACAAAGGTCTGTTAGCACTAGTAGGACATATGGGCAGTCTTTGGCTTTTTACCTTTTTTCATCACTTTGAAACTGAAGAGGTCTTTTGGATGGGAGGCTAAATTATTGGAAGAACTTTGACTAAGTCTAGTTATCAGTTTGGATTAAACCTCGAGTTATCAATCAAAGTAAAACTTTGAGTGAATTATAAAACTTAGTTGAAATGAGCACATATAGTTTATTGTAATCATGTGCAATCAAAATCATAAATCAATAAAGGACATGGGTTTCTAGCATTTCTTCTAATAAATAATTAATAAATAATTTCAATTAACATTAACTGGTACTTTCATCAAAATGTCAGCTTTTCCAATGTCTGCAGTGTGTAGTAGTGCTCTAGAAGTATGTACACTACACCTGTTAATTACAGAATTCAGGTGTTTCAATCAGACAAGTTGCCACAGGTACAGTATATAAAATCAAGCAGCTAGCCATGCAGACATTTGTGATGCAAAATGTGTCATTCTGAAGAGTCACAGTCACTTCAAGTGTGGTACTGTGATGGATGTCGACTTTGTAATAGGACAGTTTGGCAAACTTTATCCCTGCTGGTTAATCTGAACTTCCACTGGCATTAATGTAAGTGCTAAAATTGTGCAGCTGAAGCTTCATGGAATTGGTTTCCATAGCCTGGCAGCTGCATGCAAGCCTCACATCACCAAATCCAATGCCAAGTGTCGGATGGAGTGGTGTAAATCGCACTGACCATGGAGCAGTGGAGACATGATCTTCAAGTGACAAATCAGACTTCTCTGTTAAGGATAATCTTAATACCTCAGCATAACAAGACAAGACAAATTTTGGACAATGCAATTCTCTCTTGTGGCAACAGTTTGGGGAAGACCTCTTCTATTCCAACATGACTGTGCTCCAGTGCACAAAGCAAGGTCTATAAAAAGATGATTTGATGAGTTCAGTGTGGAAGAACTTGACTTGCCCTCACAGAGCCCTGACTTCAACCCCACTGAGCACCTTTGGGATGAAGTGGAACAGAGATTGCAAGCCAGGCCTTCTCATCCAACATCAGTCCCTGACCTCTTAAACGATCTGCAGAAGAAATAAGCACAAATTCCCACATAAAAACTTCAAAATCTTGTGGAAAGCCTTCCAAGAAGAATGGAAGCTTTTACAGCTGCAAAAGAGGCACCAACTCTCAAGCAGCATTTCACAACAGAAGTGCAAAGGCCAGAGATAGACATTTTGCTGGTTATTCCATAAACTCTCTAAAGAACAGGAAGAGGTTTGCTTTTGCTTAGTTTGTCTGATAAACAATCTAACCATCCTAGAGCAATGTTTGGATCCTTCTACATTCTCAAGTAAACAAATAAACTGTGACTAAATCCAGTACACACCTCCTAACTCACTGAAAAGCACATTTGATATGTAACCACAAACAATGAATAGTAGCGCTGTTTAGAATAAATTCTAAACTAAGAATGGTATTAACATGCTTGTTTGCTGGGGAACTTATGTCAGGTTACTTTGTAATGTTACATAAGATTAACAATACATCCACTAGTTTTGTATTTATGTTTGAACTTTAAAAAGTTTGCCAGTGATACAACTGGACCTCAGCTTGTCCATCCATCCCTCCTTTTTCTATACTTCTTACCCTGTTGGGGATCGGGGGCATTCAGAAATCTTCATTAAACATATTTTGCTGAGTTTGGAGGCTGTATTGAGCCATCTCAAGCACTAGTGCCGATTTGTGGAGTGTTTATACTCTGATGGTTGCAACCAAGGTTTTGTGTGTTTTGGTCACCAGTTGCAGTCTGTATTTAAAGTATGAAGACATTCATTTTTGATGCCAACAAGGATCTTTCACAGTCACAGTGTCACTCCTATCTGTCTTTTCTTACACTGACTGTCACCACATATGATTTTAAGCTAAACAGTCTAAGAAAACCTCACACATCCTGTAACATTTGACTTTAAGGTAAAATGCACAATTTCCATGCACAGTTCCACACTTGTGCAACAGCTAAGTTATATAAAAGTGCAGCTTAGGCAGAGATAAATAGAGCTTTTGATTGGGAAAAGAGTCCTGGTTGGTGTAACTAGATGTTCTCCTTCTCTTTGTGATGTTTTCAGTCATGAATAAACAGTTAAAGAGGTGGTCGGAGGGGCGTCAAGTTCTCTGAGGGATATATTTTCAAAACAGCTGTCTGCCATGATCAAGTAAAGGAACAGTCCTGTTATTCTGCAGAGTTTCCAGTTATGACATGTTTACTGCCAAAATGACAATCATTGTTTAGATCATTTTGAATACTGGAATGATCTGTTAACATTGCCCAAGGTAATTATTTTAACCTGCTCTTATATTGGTTACCTTGGTTATACGTTTTTTATTCTTCTAAAAGCACTTTAACGATTGAAGAAACAGCATGAAAGGAGAAAGTTACCACTGAACTGTTCACCACTCTGCATAGCCTCTTATGAGGGTCATGAGTTGGCACTGCCACATCTGAAGAGTCTATTTTAAGCAGAAACTTAAAAACTTCAAAGCAGCAATTTTAAACCTGAGGTACTTCTGTAATTTGAAAGCCCTCTATGAGAGTCTGTGGAGTTTTTCTAGTCAGTAGAAATCTTTTTTCATTAATGGTCTAGGTGCAGGTTTTATGATAAACTGTGCATTACAAGTGTGTGGGGGGTCAAACTGATGAATATACTTAACATATATTATATAGTTTAATAGAGAAATATGAAACCGTGCAAATCGCTTGCTTGTGGTTGCATGCTTAACAAAACCAAAAGAAGGGGGAAAATGAATCCGATAAAAGAAAAATACTTAGAAGCTTCAAAAGCCAGTACTATGAGACCAACATTGTTGTAAGAAGTGACAGGTTTTTCGAAGTTAAATGACTTTTGACCCATAAATCGTAGCTACCTACTTTTTTCCTCAGGAAGCCCTCCATCTGCTGATCTAATGACATTAGCCATGCCTTCATAGCCCTTAAGGTTGCTTTTCTAGTGAGCCTGGAACTTGTTTGGCTTCCATAGCAACCATAATGTTTCCCACAATCCACTGTGACAGGCTGTGACAACCAATGGCCAACTGTTGCAATCATTACATCATGCTTTTCCAAACTGCACATCTTTCAAAACTTTGAACCTGGATGAAACAGCCTGAGAAGTTTATAATGGAGAGAAAAAGACACAGAAAGGCAGTGATGTGTCTTACTTGTCACTGCAGAGAGGAAATGCTTTGAATAATGACTCAAAAGAAGACAACTCCAAACAGTGGAAGGATTTTTTCATAAATTTGTGAATATTTCGAAGACTTTTTGTCACAGAATGAGGTTCTTTTCATTTTTTAGTCCCCATGAGATGAAAGAAAAAGTTTGTGCAAACAAGTCTTAGTCATCGTTGTTTACCGTGTGTAATACATGAAAATCTTTGAGTTTTAACTTCTGTTTAGTTTTTTGTCTTTAAAGTCCCATAACTTTTTTAAAATTCCAGTGACATTACTGCAGCACACACTTTCTTCAAGCCCAGGTTGTCCTTAAAAAGGGATGTCTAGAGCTTGACTGTGCACCACAGCGTTGATGTTTTACAAGCTTTTAAAGATAGAGAGTCCAGGTGAGACACAATGGTTAAAAAAATTGCTTAGGTGTCAGGGGGTTAAGAAGTTATGTTTTTTTTTTTTTTTTTTTTTTTTGGCAATTACTGCAAAAATTTGCCAATCCTGTCAAATAGATATTTAAACAAAAATGTGCCTGTGAAGAAATCTTGATGAGATTCTGGGTACTCTCTATTAAATGAAGTCTTTCAAATAAAAACCTTCTCTAAACCCCCACCATTTTATCTGATCAGAAATGATGACTAATGCTGTCACGTCAGGATTATATCTTCTTGACTGATATTCTTTGTACTTTTCTTACAACTCCCATTAGTTCCTTCATTTCTTCTTTTCCTTTTCATCCAGTGAGGCTGGAGCGATCTAATGGATGAAGACAACAGATGTCCAATTGATTAGTCGTCCCTTCAGCAGAGGATTGGAACAGACAGGCTCACAGATGTCTTTTATCCTGAGATCAAGAAGAGTCGAGATGGATTCACACAGCATCAGCGTGTCCTGCAGCAGTCGCATACGTCTCAATCTGTCACAGTGTACAGTACATAGTAGCTGACATTATGTTCTGCTGTCATTTACTGAATACCTGGATGTAAAGAAAGACGTAGATTTTTACTTTTTAACTTGAAAAGACCATTGACTGTATGTAAGGATGAATGGCTCATCTCCAACTCTTTTCCTCATTCAAAAATGAAGCCAAATTTTTCCATTACAGGCACTGTCAAAGTTTGGTCCATGTCCCATCTGTTAACATTGAGAGGGTTATGACCTATAATGTAGTCAACAGTGAGAGCACACAGGCTTCACCTTACTGGAGCAGTTCCGTCATCCATCTTTTAATACAGTCTGTGCGCCTGACTTTATTTGAGCAGCGTTTTACCAAAGCACATGCTAGTAGCCATGATGACACACACAAACACATGCAGGATCAGGGTGCAGACGGACATTTCAAGGCTACTGGTCTGAGTGATGACAGCAGCTGATTGCATCAGTGTCCAGGGCAAGGAGGTGAACGCAAACACACACTCGCATAAAAAGGGAGCAGGGTGAAGACACACACACAAATCCCTCATGATGCAGGATGGTGATAAATTCTGTTTAATCCTCTGGTCAGAGTGTCCCAGGTGGGCGGGGTCAGACCTTCTTCTCAGGGCTATCTCTTACAGGTCAGTGGTTCAGTCCAATGACATCATCAGGTACAATAGCTGCATTTATTCATCCCCACAGAATAAACCAGAAAAGGATAAACTTTTAGTTAAAAAAGGATCATACCACTGCTCCAAAGCTATAAAGTTGGGATAAAATGTGGTAGATGCATGCAATATAAGTTCATATATAAGTTGCAAAAAAATTCTTCTGACTCAGTGTCTGGAAATGTATACTAAAAGTTGATTAATTTTCTTATGGTGGTTATATCTGTTCACCAAAGTGGACAACATAAACCCATAGTTTGTGATGTATGGTTTTATAAAGATCAGAGAGATGAAGATGATAATCTGACTTATTCTGGTTTATTTGTGTCTGATTTATTGCTCTTTTAAGGACCAATAAAGAACTTATACTAGAAATAAACCTAGCACAAAAATAAGGAAATTTGTGTTTGGTAGATTATTTCTTTGATGTAACTATGCATCTTGGCAATGAATCTTATACTGTTGGAAAGCCTGTTAATTTCTCTTTTTAATGGAGCCACATTTGTAAGGAACATGAATTTGTGAGATGAGCAGCCGAGCTGAGTATGTGGGTTACGCCCATGAAAAATTTGACAGGTCTTCTCTGCGGATGCCAAACAGTCTTTTCTGCCACTGACACTTGTTTGATGTTGTTTGGTCTGAAGAAACAAAACATATTGGAAATTTAACAATCAATTCATTTAACAAACAGGAGCCTCAATAGAATGTGGACAGAACCATATGAAGCTACAACAGCCTGGCATCTCCTCCTCATGCTGGTCACCAGCCTGGTCACACACTGCCATCCTACAGCATTCTTCAACCTGTTTTTGTCGCAGGTCAGTCAGTGGGATTGTGTTGGTCACTGTGGCATGTCCAAGCTGATCCCACAAGTGTTCTGTAGGATTGAGATCAGGAATGCTGGCAGGCCATTCCATCCTCTCCACTTCCTTATTGTGGAGCTAGTCTCTGATAAACTGTTGGGGCGAGCGTTGTCATCTTGGAGGACAGAGTTCCATCCCAGACTGTGGAGATATGGGATTGCCACTGGTTGTAGAATCTCATCTCGGTATCTCTGCATTGAGAATTGCCTCCAATGATGACAAGCCTTGTTTTTCCAGTGAGGGAGATGGCGCCCCACACCATCACATTGCCTCAACCAAAAGATGTTACTCTATCAGTGCAGCAATCAGCATAGCGTTCCCCAATCTTCTCTACACTTTGACCCAACAATCCAACTGCCTTGGGCAGAATCTGGACTCATGGCTAAAGATAATGTTCCTCCACATGTGCAGGTTCCAGGTGTATGCACCCATACTTTTCCCCATGTTGTTGATTTTTGCAGCAACTATACTGCACACTAGACAGCTAGTTGAGAATTTCAATCGTCCTCTGTGTTTGTTTTTCTTCTGAAGTCTGACCTTTGATTATGAGAGTTCCTGTAAGATCTCACACCTTCACTATAAAAATGTTCCTACAGACAGCAGGCGTGTGGTATCAGGTCAAATCATCTAGTGTGTGCATTCAGATCATAAGATGTAAAATCATTCAAAACTGTCCTTATGTCTGCAGTCTCTCATGCTTTTAAAAATTGTTTAGATTGGATAATCCTCTGTTGTTCATTCAGTTAGAGTGCAGACAGCTAGGCAAAAAATAATAATTTAGTAGAGACAGAAATGAGCTTGATTTATTTTTTTGGCTTTCAAGGATTCCCACAGTGGTTTGCTTCTTTCTTCAGTTAACGTCATAGTATTCTCCTCGACCTGTCCTTGCAGGCCTCAGGAAGATAACAGGGTCAGCTGAGGAAATTACACTGCTCAGTTTTGTGGCTTTTGATGCATTTGTATAATGACTGTTTAGAACATTCTGTGTGCTGCTGCTCTGTTAATTAAGAGGCAGAAAGAACTGTTTACATTTCTCTTGTTTTAAAGTTGTTTTGTAGTCATACTTGATTGTTCATCTCATAAAAAGTCAACAAGTATTATCAGGTAACACAAGCAGCCAGTACAGCTGCTTTTGATATGTTTTCACTGATTAAGAACAGACTGGATCGGTGTTTGATGCTTTAGCACATACCGGTTGTTGATTTTTGAGCAATGGGAATAAATTTAATAAATAGCAAAGCAAAATGTAATCTCACATCTGACTCTACATTTATGAAAAGGGGCCAACTCTTTACCCAAATGATGAACAGATCAGAACCATCTTTCAGTGGTGTCAGCAATATCATTTAATCCAGTAGGATTGAATATAATAAAATACCAATATTAGTGATACACAGTATTCACACAACAGTGATCTTCCTTAGATATCAAGCTGAGGAAGGAGATCCAGAAATTCTTTCACATTAGCCAGCACACTTATGGGTTGTTTCCACCAAGCAGTCTGGTTCGGCTCAGTATGGCAACGGCATGCATTTTTTTTTGTGTCAGAAGTCAGAAAGGGTCCAAAAAAACTGAATTGTAAATCCCACTTTTTTGGCACCCTTCTGTAGTTGTACCAATTTTACCTATCTGTCCCAAAAAGATGGAGCTGCACACACATGTTAGAGGTTTGCACGGACGTCACTTTCAGCACACGATTCAACTGCTCAGCTGGGCTACAAAACAAAACATAGAAATCTGCTCTGTGAGGAGTGGGTGAAAAGATGACAGAGGTAAACTAGCAGTGCCAGATAACACAACATAAATCATGCAAACCAGCATCCAAGTTTATGAGTCAAATCAATGAATGGTACAGTGTTATAGCACACTTTTACTTCAGCAAGTTTTTACCAGAGTAACTGTACTTTTGAGTGTAATACCACTGGACTTTTTCCACCTCTGTAGGCCACACAGTAGTACACAGAGACAGAATAATTCCACAAAACATCCCAGAACAGTAAAATCAGGAGTGTTGATATCTCAGGGTTAGTGTGATTTTAACTCCATTCTGAATGAAATGGTCTTCAAAGTTGGAGTTGTTACACAGCATTGATACAACAGTGTTCAACTCTGAAAAGAGTCAACTGATGTGTGGGCAGAGTTCCCCATCATGCCCTTGAGCAGAGTATTTCGATGTGTTTTATAATTGCTTACTTGTGTTTGGATGTTTCTTGTTGTACTCGGGAAATCTGAGGAGCAATTTTTCCAGTTACAAATATTTCACCCAAAAATAGTCACATTTAATCTTTTTTGAGTGCATGTATTACCAGCCACTAACAGAGTTAGAGTAAAAACACAGAAGAAATTCTGCTGGAGTAAAACTTTAAACACACTTGCTTAGGTTTTAATTCAGCTGCCATCACTCACAGCTGCAGCTCGTTAGGAGTCCCAGCTGCAGCTAATCCTTGGCAATCAAGATCAACACACCTGGTGATGAACTTTTATACACCAGTGTACTACAGCTTCAGGTAACCTTGCTCCTCTTCAGCCTTTGAGTGTTATTTTTCAGTGTGTTTTTTGCCTTGTTTTACTCCAGTTGGTCCTCTTTTTTTTTGCAGTGACTCTGCCAGGGCTTCTGCCAACCACCAGCCAGTACATTCACTGGTGTTTGCACTGTTGTCATTAAGTAAACTTCTTCAACCTTAAAATCTCGTCTTGTGCTCTGCGCTTAGCTCCTTATAATATGTTCATCACAACAGTTTATTTAATATTAGAACATCAAGTCTATAACCTACACATAGGCAAAAAAACTAAAGGCAGCAGGATTAGAGTAAAATGTAGTTTTATATAGGAATGTTCTTATGCCATTTTTTCGATACCAAGGTGTTGGGTATCGGCCAATACCGAGTACTGATCCAATACCAGTGTGAACTTTCTGGACTGACTGTGCGGACTAGCTAATTATTTTAGACCTATTTGACTCAGAACATAGCTCAACAAATAGAATAAGAATGTATAGCATCTCTGTGACCCTAAAACTGTTTTCCTGCTGGTTATTGAGTTTTAATGCTAAGTATTAGTATAACAATAATACAGGGGACCACATCACATGCTCTCTCTATCTCTCTCTCCATTGTGCTCTATTCGGGCAGCATCACGTGTTTATGGACCAGCTTGCATCTGGCTGACAGACCCTCACAAAGGAAAAACAATATGGAGGTTAGCATTCCAGTTAGCATGCAAGATAGCAGTAATAAATGATTGTCATTTGATTAAAAAAGTTAAAAATATGTTCAGTACCAGGTTTACTGGTGTGGACTTAATCATTAAAGTCCCCAAAATTTACAAGAGTTCCAGGCTCGCTGAAAATGCTGCCCACGGGATTCAAAGGTTATCTATAGCGCCAATAAGAAGGCACAACAGCTAGATTCAAGAGAAAAAACAAGTAAGAAGCAACGATTTCTGGTTCAAAAGTTACGACAGCGCCGGTCTGGAAGGCATTTTAATGATCACATTCAGAGAAAAATGTCATGCAGCCACCATTCTTTGCTGCTCCAGTGGGTCCTTCAACTAAAGTAGCTGTATTTTTACTAGAGTACAATAGTTGTGTATTTTTTCCACCTGACGTTGCCATATGAACGCACTGTCTCCAAAAAGTGGCAAAAAATTTTCGTCCCTGTACACTGGATGTACATAGAGACATTAACTATTCGGACTGAAAGCTTTTTTTTTTTGTTTTAAACAGGATGTAAACAGGATTATTTGGGCTTTGAGAAAATATTGCTGTTTAAACACTGACTGTTATGCAACTTCCTGTCCTTCTGTAGCCAGCTAGCCTCAGCTGGACACTCTTGGCACCCCACAGAGTCAGCAGGGCCCATGAAAAAACCCATGGGCCCCCCCGGTTGTGATTTAATGATGATATCATAGTGTGTGTGTTGCATCGGTGTTAGCATCCTGGCTAAGTTAGCTCATTTTGAACCTGAAAAATGTGTGGAACTATTACTGGGTTCTCGTGTTGGAATTATTTGCTTCTTTTAACCTCTTGTCAAAACTTTTCTGTTTTTTTTTTTTTTTTTGTAATTTCTTGTTGCGATCTCTAACTCTGTTGGGCTGTTTTCCCCGTTTTAACACTTCTAACCGATTTTTGCCCCTTAGATAAATTTTGGCCAGTCTTTGATTTTTTTATATATTTTTGCATTTTTTTAATCAATTTTTGCTGTTTTTCAGCTTTCACTGTGAGTCTTTGACCATTTTACACCCATTTTTCAGTCTTTTTTCTTTTTTTTTTTTTTTTTTGCCATTTCTAATCCATTTTGGTTGTTTTCACCCTCTAACCACTTTTAACCCATTTTTTTTGTTTTTTTTTTGCCCTTTGTTGCCACTTTCTGCCCTTTTGTCCATTATTTTGCCACTCTACACCCATTTTGCCACTTCATTTATGCATTCATACCCCCACATTTGCTGCTTTCACCCATTTGAGTTTCTTTGCGATCTTTTTTTCCTCTTCTTTTTGACACTCTTTTTTTTACCATTTTTTCTGCTTTTTGGCCATTTTGGCCACCTCTTTTTGCCCACATCTTTGCCTTTTTCTCCCATTATGTAAGTATTTCCCATTAAAGTTGTCTGTTTTTTTAAGTTTTATTTTCTGGCATCCTGACATTTGTTCACAGCATGGCCTTACTTTGAAGTCTGACATTACTTTCCGAATGGCTTAGTTGTGTGTGCCCATCCACATCATTAACTTTACCAAAAAAAAGGTAATTTTGTTCTAAGAAAGGCATTAACTCTAATAAAAATATATTTGTACTGCAGCATAAAAGAATAAAATTTATGTTTTCTTGCTTTGATAAGAGTGGTTTTTATTCAGGTTAAAAATAAAATATTGTTAACACAGTTAACTTGGGTGGGCCCCAGACAGCTCTCCCCTTTATCCCCCCCTTATGGGCAGCCTTGCCTGGAACTGCAGTTTTTTTCTCCTATTCCACATTGACTTCATTTTCTCAATAACCTGGTGTTTGCAATTTGATTAAACCTACCTTTAGTTGTTAGATAATGAGAAATCAGTTCAACTTTTATGGAAACAGGGGTTAAAAATCACTGTTTTAATCCTATTTAATGTGCGCAACCGTTTCAGTACCTCTCCTCATGACGTTTCCTTTCCCGCTAAATTTTCATTCAGTCGTTTACTGTCAACAAAAGAAGACAACATGTTGCGGGCTGGAACTACAAATGAACCACCAAACACCGTCCTCCATAACAAACGTCACTCTATCCTCATCTCTGGCCGTCAATAAGTGTTTTTCCCTTCTCCTCTCCTCCCTCCTTTTCCATGCTCTCTCCTACTCCTTCGCAGGCCACAAGTGTTTGATTCGCTGTCTGGCCATGCATATTAATGAGAGAGAGACAGCGGGCTGCTTTTAAAAAGAGCTGCTGCCAGCCTGTCCGCGGAAAAGCAGCCAGAAAGACGGAGAGGGAGAGAAGCAGAGAGCCCTAAACGAGTGATTGGAGATTCATCCGAGCGCTCAGGACGCACAGACGGAGTTGCACAATCAGCGCTCCAAAGGGACTCCAAACACAGGGAAACCTCAGCGCTCCCTCACTACTGTCATCTGCAAGTGGATCTAACTTACACTTTCGAAAGATTTTCTTTTTTTTGTCAGTTTCTTGTTTTTGTATGCAGAGGCTGTTTGGAGAGCTTACATTTTGAGGACAAACGTCTTTTTACCTGTGAAGACATGCATCGGTGCACAGCGGTGCTACTTTTGTTTGTGGTGGCCTTATACTTCCAAAATGCAGAAGGTAAAATCAAAGTTTTGATAGCATTGAAAACTAAACGTGTGTTGTTAAATGATATTGGGAATGATTTCTAACTCGTTACCTTCATGTAGACTTATAATATGGTGTCCAAAAACACGTTCAACATTTTTTTCTATTCCGTTACATAACATGTGCATGAGAGGAGACCAAAACAACAAAATCTTTAAAGCAGAGAATTAACTTTAATACATTTCATAATGAAATAACAGGAAATCTCATGGAGAAACCTCAAAGTATTAACTCTTTAGTGTTGATGAAGTTGTGCTTAGGGCAGGGAAGATTTATTTGTATATCACATTTCAGCAAGAAGAAGAAGAAGGCAATTTAAAGTGGTTCACACCAGGCGTCAGAACACAACAATGGCACAAAACAGAGGAAGTTTTTCAAAATATGAACAGGTGCATGCCTTTAGTAAGATTTTATAAAGTGGTTTGTGTTACAGCCTTATAAATACCCCATGGAAGCATTGGTATATATGGATATCAACCTCTGAGTCCACACTTTCATTGGCCCTTGTTCGTGCTGAGAGCTGGCACCAGTGTGTGGATAATGACAGATTTAGTGGCCTGTGGCAGTGTGGACAGATACCTGGTGATGGATGAAGTAAACCTTGGACTCTCCGGGTCATCACCTCCCATCACAAATATAAACAACCCAGCAAAAAGTCATTTTCTGTCTGTGCAGCTGCACTGAGCTGCAAGAAGTAGAACATTAGAACTCAGAAGGTTCTTGTATGAAAGATTATTTAAGGTGTGCATGCATCTTCAGCCCATCAAAACATAAATTTGTCACACATGCTAAGAGTGCAGGAAATGTGTGTAATGGCATAAAAGTGCATGCACTGGAAAACAAAGTCACGGCAGATTTGGAAATGGAGCCAGTTTTCAAACTCATTTGAAGTTATCACTGCCTGTGATTAAAAAAATCTCTCTTCACTCATCCTAGAGAATAATTTATTACAGGTTATTTTTAGTATGTTTATATGTGATGTAACTGAAACCTTGTTTTTAAAGCATGTGATGTCTCAGCAGTCAGACACCAGACTTAAATTCTGGCACTGGTAATCCGCTCGTGTCAGTGTGTGCTCTAAAGATAAACACAGAGGCTGATTTGGAGCCAATTTGCTGTCAGATCATGAAGTATTAACATTTCTATCACTTCAATCTCTGCATGCATTTTCTCCCTGGAGGTGAATTTTCTCCCTGGAGGTGAATTCAGATGAAAACTTGAATAATCTGACCCACAGTTCAGTTTCCACAGCATACATTTCCATTGCTTTTTAACCGCCAGCCTAAGAAGATGAGAATGTTTCTGTGTGATGAGTAAAGTCACTCTGATTTGTGTGTGTTTGAACAGCCTACAAGTGCAGGTGCACCAGAAAAGGACCAAAGATCAGATATATGGATGTACAGAAGCTGGAGATCAAACCCAAACACCCGTACTGCCAAGAGAAGATGATCTTGTGAGTCTTACCTCTTCTTTAATCTCTTTACTTTTATTTTCTGCCCCTTCTCTGCTTATTTCCAGTACTTGGAGAAGTCATAAAACTACAGTTAGTGATCAGCTTGACACAGATGTACAAAAGTCTAAATGGCATGACCAATATACTATAAAGATGATTATCAGCTCTACTGTCACCATCAAAACATCCTGTCATGTTTACTCAAAGCACCAAGAAGTATTTACAGAATGATAATATACAAGGCTGGGAATTGCACATTACATTTCATTATTTTATGTTACGCTACGTGAGGTTACATTTCTTTACATTACATTACTTTATGTCAGGTCACATGATGTCAGATCATGTTAAATTAGAAGCATACAGTAAAAACTTCTTTTGCAATCTGATCATGTTAGTCTCATTCTTTGAGGATTCATATGTAGGAAGATGGTGAGCCCAACTGAGCTTTTTGGTTGGGTATTAAAGTCCCTGTAAAGTGATTTTTAAAAAGTCTTTATTTTAGGTTTTTTGCATGACAGGCCACTGTGTTATGAGCCACCAGGACAATTATTAGCCATGAAAAACATCGCGAAGTTTATTAAATTAAACTTCAAATTCATATCTGCTCAATAAAATCTGCTCTAGGATGATGTGGGCGTGTCAGTTGAATGAGCTGAAGCCAAGCCCACTCACAAGAAATACGATCCTCTCAGGTTTTAAAAAATACTTCTGATCAGAGTGCAGCTGCCTGGTTCTGTGCCAAAAAAACACGAGACAAGAAGTTGGGGATTCAATTTACTGTTTTCTGGCACAAATCTCTCTGTTATGATAAGTTTACCCACCTGTAGGCCACTGTGGCTGATAGATTTGGGAAATTTACCTCTCAGTGAACAAAAACACAGTATTTAGCTGCCTGTTAACTTTCGGTGCAGACAATTGACATCAGCTAACAACAGACTGACTACTCGGTGCTTTTATATCATCATGGCTTTAGGGAGGCAGGATAGTTCCCCATCAAGACTGGTGATGTCATGGGCTCCTATATTTGCCCTGCTCAAATAAAACCAAGCCAGGAAAGAGGTGGTCAACTTTGTAATGGTCTATATAACAATACTGTCACATATAGTGTTTTCACATGTTAACAGCAACTTTCTTCCAACATATCTAGTGTGTTTGGACACAAAGTTTGGATTTCACTATTCAGGGGCTTTAAACAACCGTCCATGTTTACATTTCAGGAACGTTTAAAACAATTTCAGTCCCCCATACAACCTGTTGGTGGGTGAATTGTTGAGTATTTAAAGATCTTTTGGAGTATTTTGTAAGTGAGAAGTGCTTAAATGATACAACTTATCCACAGGGATGCCTCAAGGTTCAGTGTTCAGTCCTGTACTTTTCTGAATATATTCCAGCTTCCTTGGTGCAATCACTGATTCCAACTGTTTCTCATATCATTGCTATGCTGATGATACCCAGCTCTTTATGTCATTCCGTTAGATCATTGGTTTTCAATTTGGGGACCACCAAAGGGGGCACCAAATATCTTAGGGGGAGGCAGGGGGGATATGAGACTTTTTCAGCCCTTATTAAATAGTTTATAATGGTTTTTGGTAAGAAAATCATGTGTGAAGGGATAGTGTTTTATCAATGAGATAGTTAAAATCGTGGATTTTTGACAGCAATGTTTTACGTTTTATTTATTCATGAGGGTCCAAATACTGGGGGCTCCAAGAAAAAAAGGTTGGGAGCATTTGCACTAGATGACATAAAAGTCCTGGCATGGATTTTATCATGCCTTGCTGATAGATGGGACAACACCTTCAACTCAGTTTACACAGCCCACATTAAAGGCTGAGGAAGAGATTTGCTAGTTGGAAAGAACTTTCTAGAACTTTTAAGAGTTTATTCATTTTATTAAGTTATTAAGAACCTGTTGTACATATACACAAGGAAATATAGTTTTTGTGCACTGTATGCATCATATGCGTCTGTGAAAAAGTTATACAAGAAAGGGAGTGGTTCATCCCGAAATTAGTGTCAAAGCTTGAAAATAGAGTAATCCCTTGTTTTATCTCTAGGTCTGTTTAATTCTTTCTCTCACTGCTATCTGGATTTTGCCTTATAGAATCACAACTCAAGAAGACAGGATTATATTAAGTCCATTTTGAGCTATCAGGGAATGCAGCACAAAGTTCTGTGATGTTAACTGGGGCCTCTCACTCTAGAGGGGCTCAAACACACTCTAAAGTTGCCTGTGGTGCTCAGATATTTAACACAACTTAAATAAATAAACTGACTTTCTATAGACAGCATGTAGAGTATTTTTATTGTAGACTCACATTAAGTCAGGAATGTACGCTGGGGTTTCAGGGTGTGATCATTGGAAGTTTCATGTCAAGAGGGGACAACAGATGGGGCTGTTATGTCAGCCTCCTAGGAGTCAGTGTGCTGTTCAAACTCTGCTGCCACCTGCTGGTAGTTTATAGTTTAATATGAGACATGAAAGCAGCTGACGTGAGAGCTTGGATACTGAAAATAGGCATCAATGTATTTGCCTGGTCACATTTGTTCCTTTAAAAGAGAAAAATATTTTTTTAATCCTTTTCTTTATTATGATTATTATTTAGAATTATCTTTATTCATTTAAATAGTTTTCATCACAATATCTGGCTTACAATCTGTAGACCAGCTGATATTATAATAATAGAACATTTTGTAACATTACGTGTAGGTTTGTTTACACTATTAAAGAATGATATCAGTGTTACATTAACAGTCATATGTTTATACCCCAAGACATGGAAAGACACAAAAAGATGACCAATAGAATAAGAAGACTATAAAATAGACACAAGATACTTGTGCCCTTATAAAAGGATGAGCATTCAGTGAAGAGACCCCTAAACCCAACTATGCCTTTTTCCCCTTACCTCCAATGATGGGTAGCAAGAACCCCAGGTTGTCAAATAGGAACCTCTCCTTACTAATGATTTGCTCAAGTTGTTGCAGAACACCTCCGGTGCCTCAGAGCTACCCCCTCTGTGCTAGCTCTCACATTTTCTAGCACATGGTGCCTACAGCCCAAACAACACCACTACTTTCAGCAGATCCAGACTCTGTACATGCACAATCCACGTAATGACAAAGCCTTAAATAACTACCCCATCAAGAGGGCCATATAGGCCCTAGTAAACAAAACACAGCTATTTCTGGTGCCAGCATTACACTTGGAAAAAGAACAGCAAAGAGAAGACAACAGAAAATAGGAAACAAAGAGAAAAGTTTAGAAGAGAGCTTGGAAAGAGGATGGGAGAAGCAGAGAAAGGGTGGGGTGCCCTGACCGAGAATAGCACTGACCCCCAGTGCAAGACTGGCCCAGATTGTGCTGTTGACATGCAAGCTCATATTTGGTTTATTTATCTTATACAAATCATGTCCTTCATATCCCATTCCCACCTTCTACAAACATCTCCACGCACACATACTTTATAAGTCTACGTCCTGTGTTCTCTGCTGACTCCCCTCTCTCCTCTACCAGCCATGTCGCAGCTTGTTTCATAGATTTCACGATGCTTCATCAATATGCCTCCATATACGTCATCTAAGTATTGAGAAGGGAAAATTTACCCCAAAAAACTCCCTATTGTCAAGATTTCTACCAAATAATGTCACTTAAATAAAAAAAATGTGTATTGTAAAATAAGTGACTGCATAAACATTCAACCCCTTCAAGTCAGTTTTTAGTAGATGCACTTCTGGCTGCAGTAACAGCACTGAGTCTGTGTGGATAGGTCTCAATCAGGCTTGCACATCCAGAAACATCAGTATTACTCCATTCTTCTTTGCAAAACTGCTCAAACTCCATCAGGTTGGATGGGGATCAGGTGTGAACAGCCCTTTCCAAGTCCAGTCACAAATTTTGTATTTGATTGAGGTCTGGGCTTTGACTTGGTCTCTAGAGAACATTCACCTTGTTCTCTAGAAAAATAAAACTTCTCTTAACCTATAGTTCTCTTGCAGACTGAATAAGATTGTCCTCCGGGATTTTCCTGTATTTTTCCACATTCATTTTACCCCCTACCTTTACAAGCCTTCCAGGGGGTGGCTGCAGGGAAGCAGCCCCACAGTATGATGCTGCCACCACCGTGCTCCACAGTGGGGATGGTGTCTTTATGGTGATGTGCAGTGTTTGGTGTTTGCCAAACATGGTGCCTTGTCTGATGGCCAAAAAACACCATTTTGGTCTCATCCGACCAAAACGTTTTTTCCCCTTGACCGTGGAGTCTCCTACATGCCTTTTACCAAACTTCAATCAGAGTTTTCTTCAACAGTGGCTTTCTCTTTTCCACTCTCACATAAAGCTTTGACCGGTCTCCCATCTCAGGTGCTGAAGCTTGTAACTCCCTCTGAGTAGTCATAGGTGTCTTGGTGTCCCCCTCACCCAGTTTGTGAGGATGGCCTGATCTAGGCAGGTTTACACATGTGCCATATTCCTTCCATTTCTTAATGATGGATTTAACTGAACTCTGGGGCATATTCAGTGCCTTCAAAAAAAATTGTGTCCATCACCTGACTTATACTTTTCAATAATCTTTTCTTTAAGTTGCTTGGAGTGTTCTTTTGCCTTCATGGTGTAATGGTAGCCAGGAATACTGATTAACCAGTGGCCGGACCTTCCAGACACAGGTGTCTTTATACTACAATCACTTGAGACACATTCACTGCACACCGGTGATGCCCATTTCACTAATTGTAAGACATTAAAGAGTTTTTTTGGTCAGAAAATTCAAATTATATTGACTATGAGTGATTTATAAACTCAGTAAATGCATCAAACATCCGAGGGGATGAAGACTTTTTATAGGCACTGTATCCTTTCTTGAATTTCATTCCACACACTTTAAAACAAGACCAAAACGAGTGCATAAGAGGATTAGGAGATCTACATCTCACATACTGATCAGAGGTATTTGGATAAAAATCATACATTTAATCTCTTGAAAACAGTGGTGGCTGTTGCACGATTCTCCTGAGGGGGTCACAGTTACTCACACATGGACCATCTAAGTTTTTAGCTTAATGCTAATATGTGATGGAAAATGTGCAGTAATTCAACCGAGGGAAAAAAAATACTCAATATTCTTGACAAATACCACATACACTTGCTCACTTACAAGCTTCTATTTCTGTAACTCTGTGGAAAGGAACTTTAAAAAAACTGCTGACCTATCATACTAGACTGTTCGGCTGCTCTGACTCATCTTTACAGAAAGTTTTTACTCTGATCCTGTGGCACTGTCTTTCTCTTTATGTCTTAACTCATGGGACTGACTTTCTCCTGCTCACTTTTGATTTTAAGGTGTCTAATGTATCCGGGAGCACAGAAACACGATCAATCAGTAACTTCAGAAATGTAGAACATTTTTAATGTTCATTTTTGCTGCAGATTCTACATTTTACTTAACATGATATTCATCCTTGCTCTTTTATACTTTTAGACATTTATATATTTTTTGAACTAATTTTTATCTATGTACAGCGTTGGTCGACCAATGTGCAAAGGAAATGAACATCCAAACACACCGTGTGACCACTCAGAAACACTTTGTTTACATCAACAGGTCTGTCTGGTGCATGTGTTTGTGTTGCCTGCAGACAGCTGTTATTTAAGCCAGCTCTATTAGCATGAGATGGGGGCCACCAGCCGCTGGTGCCCAGTGAAAAATGAGTCTCAGCGGGCTCCGGAAAGCCACAGAAAGAAAAGAGAGTAGAGAAATGAGCGAGAGAGTCCCCCCCCCCGGCCTTTGTTGTGACCGTTTGGCTAACGTCGCTCAGTTTGGCATTCAGAGCGACCACTACAGAGTACAAATACAAGCCTCATAGTGTTCCTGTTTACTACTTATTTCTTTCTCTTATTATCATCCCTCAGCCCATCATTGTCATCCTCACCCATCATTTGTATCACTCATGCTATTCTTACTGGTAGCCCTTGGGCTTTTGTATCAGTTCATTGCTAATCTAAATCATTCGCTATCTTAGTCTTGGTAAGATTATGTGGTACTTTCTGAAGCAGGGTATTTTAAAATGATATATTATTTTCATGGTTGATTAAGTGCTGATGTGTCTACCAAAGTAGATCTTTTTTATAGGAGATAAATAAATGTATCAAAAATTGCAATAAAACTTGGAGCTCATTGCTCCAGTTTCAATTATTTTAATTTTCTTCAAAAAGTCAGTGCTAATGGTCACCTTTTACATACTTCAGTGAATTTGACACATTTTAAACCAGTAAAAAGAGTCATAAATACTGTGTTTATGGCCTGACAGGAGCTATAGGAAAGGTCAAATAATGACATGCACACCCTTAAATGGGTACTGGATCCATTAATCCCATTCAGGGTTGCATGGGGGCTGGAGCCTATCCCAGCTGCCATTGGGTGAGAGGCAGGGTACACTGTGGTCTGGTCGCCAGTCATTCACGGGGCTGACATATAGAGACAAACAACCAGGCAAACTCACACTCACACCTACAGCCAATTTAAAGTCATCAATTAACCTAACGAGCATGTCTTTGATGGTGGGAGGAAGCCAGACTACCCAGAGAAAACCAACGAAATGCATGTGGAGAACATGCAAACTCCACACAGAAAGGCCTGCTGTGAGCCAACAGTGTTAACCCTTGTGCTTCCATGCAGACCTAGTATCATACTGAAGTTTAAAATTCCAATAGTGATAGCTTAAAACCCTTACTAAAAGAAATTACCAAGTCTAATGAAAGATGGATGTCACTTCCTGTATCCATCATCAGCAGAATTCATATTTTAAAGATGAATGTGGTTACGAAATGTCTTTTTTTCATTTGCTACCTCTGCCACCACCTCCAGATTCATTCTCAAAAATAGAAGCAGTGTTTTAAAAATGTGTATGGAACAACAGAATGGCACAACTTTATCTATTTTTAATGTATTTGCCATTTAAGTGAGAGTTTTAAATGTCCAGACTTGATGTGGTACTACTGGGCTGCACAGCTGAGATCTAGTTTTGTAACAAATGATCTTCCTCACTGGACTAAAATGGAAACACGGAGTGTTTAAGTACCACTTCCCATGCACATATAGCAGTGTTAATTTCGTCGACAAAAACAATAATTGTTCATCGGCAGCCTTTTTTTTTCCATGACAAAAACTAGACTAAGACTAACAAAAATAAATCTGTGATGACTAAAACTGACTAAAACTAAGTTTAGTTTTTGTCAAGATGACTAAAACTAGACTAAAATGTTTTGAGTTTTCATTGACTAAAACTAAAAAGGATAGAAATGACTAAAATGTGACTAAAACTAAAATGCATTTCATCTAAAGACTAAAACTAAGACTAAAATAAAAAAATAGATGCCAAAATGAACACTGACATACAATACCTATAAAAAGTATTAACCTCCTTGGATGTGGATGAATCAATCATGGTCATGTAATTTGGCTAATGTGACAAAAAATATCAAAATAAATTCTTTAATGTCAAAATGAAAACAGATTTCTACAAAATAATGTGAAATAAATAATGAAAATATGTAATGTAAAATTAAAGAACCTTAATCACTGTCACATTACAGCCCAACATGAGGTAGTCAACAGAGGTGGAAAAAGTACATGAGTGTTATACTCAAGTAAAAGTTCAGTTGCTCTGGTGACATTTAACTTTTGTAAAAGTTCTGGTCTATAAATCTACTCATGTAAAAGTATAAAGTATTTCATTTAAAGTTTACTTTAAGTTTAACTGAGCTCTTGGTTGATACTGAGCAGCTTTACAGTGAAATAGAATTTTTCCTCATTTTCAACAAGAACAAGAGGATAGAGCTCCAATCAGGTTGTTCAGGTTCAGTCACGCCTCTATAATAAAAAAAGTACACCGTTAATTAAACTCATATCGAGTTAAATTTAACACTTTAAAGGAGTCTTTATTTGTTCACACTACATATAGTTAAATTACACTTTTGAAAGTGTTAAATATTTAACAATATAACTGCTGCTGTAACTCTTGAGAATCTGTGGCAAGGTGGGTCTCCTCTGGCAGAAACAAAGCAGAGAGTCAGCTTCATAGCAAGGCAATGTGTACTGATAAAGAAGATGCTCTATGTGTCCTATAGGAGCGCCTTTAGTCACAGGAGGGAACATTTACTCAGTGGATAACTTTCCCCATTGTTGCAAATGTGTCTTGCATCAAAAACAACAACCATCCACCAGAAACATAACCGGAAGAACTCCAGCAGGAATCACTGTACAAGAAGACACATCCAAACACATCTAAACACATATAAAACGCATCTGAACACTCTACTCAAGGGCATGAAGAGGAACTCCTCCCACACATCCCCCCAGATTTAAAATCGCAGTGGGCTGAGCTTAGAGAGATTGATTCTAACACTGGGGGATCAAATAACAAATAACTATAACTCTGAAGACCATTTCACTCAGAATAGAGTAAAAATTACTCTCTGTGAGTTAAAATCAACTCTGACATGTTTAAATTCTGATATGTCGGCCCTCCAAACTGCTGTTTTGGGATGTGATGTGGAATCATTCTCTCTCTTTGTGCTACTGTGTAGTCACAGAGGTAGAAGAGTACAAGAGTACTGACTGTACTTTTATTTGTACTTAAATAAAAGTAAAGTCCCTCTAGTTAAACTTTCTTAGGTAGACATAAAGGTGCTGATTCCAAAATTTTATCAAATAAATACAAGTACCCAAAAAACTGCTCAACTACAGTAATTTCAGTAAATCAGATTTGTTACTTTGCCCCCCTGATGATCAGTTCTTTAAACCAGGAAGGGCATATGCCACATTTAGAATCTAAAGAATCTAAAGGTCTTAAATGCTACATATTTTACCTTGGTTTTTTTTTTTTTTTTTTTTTTTGTAAAATTTATTTTTGGGCCTTTTTGTGCCTTTATTAGATAGAGGAAGACAGTGGATAAACTCGTAAACATGGAAGAGAGCAGGGAGAGACATGCGGTAAATGGTGCTACAGGCTGGACTCGAACCCGGGCTGCCCACGTACATGATGCGCGCGCCTTAACCACTCAACCAATCAAACCTGGGGGCGATGCTAACTCCCCACATGACATCATGAGGGGAAAATCTTAGGACGGCTTGTTTCAGCACACAATTTCTGAAAGGTGGACAAAGAGAGGGGGGAGTGGATTTTTCTGATTCTTGGGGGATTGTGGACGGGCCAGGAGCACATATTTTTGATAGAAAAAGTGCAGAATATGTGATCTTTAAAATGATCAAAGACATTTATCTTACAAACTCAGACTCAGTGATGTCCTTTGGGGATATTGTGCTGGTGTTCACACTAGGTCTATTTATCCATCTAAAATGGTTGTGCAGACTTATTTGACATCAGCTGATCTACACAGAAACAAAAACACACCAGATGTGTGCATAAAATTTACGAAAAGTACAGAAACTTTATTTCATTTATTTCATTATATGGCGTTGTAGGACATTTAAATGTTTGGGAGGAGGTTTATGATGGTGCAGATCTTTTCAAAAACAATCATTCTTGATCCTAAAATTTTAATTGTCGGGATTATAATTGAAGAAACATATGGATTGCAAAATAGAACACGCATTTATTGATCTTAGCTTGTGCCAAAAACTGCTTTGTTGTGGAAAAACTACAAAAAGAGAAGCCTCATTTGATTTATCTGTATATACTTATTTTGTTGTGTGTTTTTCAGTGTCTTGTGTCTGGTTATGTATGCAAATGTAAAAGTGTAAGTTATAGTTCTGCAACACTGAAGGAATGCTGTTTTACATTTGGAAGTCACGTCCTATTTTTTTAATTTTCGACCATAGGATGTATATTATCAAAAAATTCAGTAAGATCTTGAAAGTATTTTAAAAATGCAGATTATAAGCGGAAACAATTTAATTTATGAGCCCGTATTCAGAAGCATTTTCAAAACATTGCTTGGAATTATGAAGCACATTACAGCCACTTTTTCTTTTTTCAGTTTAATTCATATGATAATTATATTGTCTTTTATATGAATCTGTACGAAAGTAACTTGTAATTTTCCAAGTGAACGAAAACCTCAAATGCTTCATCGTAAATGTTCCAGGGTAAATGTTTGAGGCAGCAGGAAATTAGAAGGACTCTCTTTCTTTCTGCCTTTTCGGTCTTGCTGCTACATTCTTCTTTTTTATACCCCTCACAGCCTTTTCTTTCCTTCCTTTGCCTGCGCTTATGTAACATTTTGCTTACAATATTAGCCTTTAGAGCCAGTGGCTGCACCAAGGCAGCCCAGGTGAATCACAATGAGGAGGAACTAATGTCCAAATTAAAACATTAACTAGGTTAAATTTGACTTCAGCTGAGCAGCCATGGATAATAACTCAGGGTGTGTTATTTCAGCCATACAGAGGCCAATTGCATGCATACAAAAGGCACTTTCATGATTCCTGCTATCACATTCAAAGCTCAGTTCTTCACTAACAAAGCCGTTACAGCTGTCCAAACAAAATGAGGAATGAATGAGCAGGAAAATAGATGCAAAACTCTCCATTCTGAACTTTATTAACACTGAAAGAGGAGATTTTTTTATTGAGAGTCGAGTCTTTTCTCTTCCAGTCAACTCATTTAACATTCATGGTTTGGTGAGTCTTTGAGCGTGTCAGTGACTGGAGAGGCCCCATGGCACTGTGGGAGTTTTTTCCCACATTTCTCTTGTTTGGCCTGAATATGCCACATGCAGGCAGACTGTCTCCACTGCGGCCTTACGCCGAGGGTAACAGACAGACCGATTGATTCAAGAGCTCACATGTCACATATTTAAATGGCAGCTCCATATTATTATTTCTTTGCCAAGTCACTTTCTGAAGCATGCTGGTCTTTTGTGGAAAAAAGGGGGCATTTAACTGTGGAAATGTTTTTCCACTCCATAACAATGGCAGCTATGAAGTGGGGCAAAAATGAACCATTTCTATCGAAATGACTCCGGCTGGTATTTAGACCTCAAATTGGTGTTTCTCAGACCCTTTTAAAAAGGGGTTTCAACTTTATTTTGCCCTATAAAGTTAGTTTTACTCATCAAAACATTAAAAAACCAGAACAGACGCACTCAGGAAGAAAAGCGATTTGAAAAAATCCTTTAAATTTTTACATGGTAAAATTGTGTTACACCTGTCATATAGTCTGCTGTCTTTTAATTTTTTTTAAATCACTTAAGATCTGAAACTTATCATGTGAAGTAAACCTTAGCAGCTCTAAAACTGGTTTAGTAGTCAGCTGACATAAATAAACAACTTCTTGTCAAACATTAAAACCTTGATATGGCTTTAGAGTTTATATTGCTATTTGAAGTCTTAAACTTGTATGTCTATTTCTGTGTTTCCTGTCAGCGTGACGATGGAGAACGTGGCTCGATTCAAAGGTCAGGAGTACTGTCTTCATCCCAAACTTCAGAGCACCAAGAATCTGGTCAAATGGTTCCGTATCTGGAAGGACAAGCACAGGTAACAGTCCAGGCACATTGAGCTTACCTATAATAAAATGTGATTCATAAAATTGCTCTTGCTCTTATCCCTGCACATACATTCATATATTATGGCATGCATGAACATATGGCGTGCATGCCATTGTGTCAGCACTCTCCACAGTGCATTCAGGAAGTATTCAGGCCTCCAACATATTTTTTTATTTTGTAATGTTGCAGCCTGATGCAACAGCCAAAGAAAATCGTTTTCATTCTCATTAATCTACGCTCTTAACCCCATCATTACAAAGTAAAAACAGAATTTTAGAAATGTTTGTAAGTTTAATATAAATAAAAATTAAATATCAAATCTAAGTATTCAGACCCTTTGAAAAAAATGCTTGGAATCCAGCTCAGGTTCCTCCTATTTCTCCCAGTCTTTGCTGAAATATTTCTACATCTTGTTTGGAGTCCACCTGTAGACTCAATGAAAGCACTTATTGTTGCTAGGTTACAAAAGTTGTCTTGTGGCACTATTTTGCCTTGGCAGTGACCACTGGGTCTGTTTTAGTGTTTTTATTCAAGGAAATTTAAAATAGAAAACACTAAACAAATGAATCATCTTCTGGCATTTGTAGGAATTTAAAATTAGAAAAAAATCACCCTGGAAAAGCAAGCCTGGGTATTTAAGATAAACCATAAAAAGAAAAATAACAGTCTCTTCAAGGTGGGAGTACTAGGAGCTAAAAACAAGAGTCAATAGCAAGAACAAAATGAGCTGTTTGGCAGTGGCAGAGAAGTTTTGGCAGAGAAATTAGTGCATGTATTTATTACAAGCAGATTAGACTGCTCACTGGCCTTCCTATCGTCTGTCCAGAGATTACAACTCATTCAAAATGCCACCGCAAGAGTTCTTACAGGAACCAAAAAATTTCAACATATCACTCCAGTCCTCAAACTCTTCACTGGCTCCAGGTTCAAACTAGGATCAATTTTGAGATTTTATTACTTGTTTACAAAGCACTGAATGGCCTGGTGCCTCAGTACATTAAAGATATGCTAATTAGCTATGCACCAGCCAGAACTCTCAGGTCTACAGGCAGCGGTCTCTTGACCACTCCACGTATTAATTCCAAAGCAGGGGAGGCTGCTTTTGACTTCTATGCCCCGAATAAATGAAATGCCCTGCCTGCAGACCTAAGAGCATCTCCAACAGTAAACACTTTTAAAAGCAGGTAGAAAACTTTACTCCTTGCATCAGTTTATGGCTAGATCTCATTGCTTGTTTTTCTGTGTGGGGTTTTGTGTGTGTGTGGGTATGTGTGTGTGTGTGTGGGTGTGTGTGGTTGTGTGTATTGTGTGGGTGTGTGTTTGCGTGCTTCAATCTGTGTGGCTAATGGGTGATGGGTGTGTTGTACTTATTTGACTTTCTGCCTTAATTTCTCTTCTGTACCTTCGATTTTGTTTCTAATTTGCCTGTGATTGTGAAGCACATTGCGTTGCCTCGTGTATGAAATGTGCTATAGAAATAAAGTTTGACTTGACTTGACATTTTTCATGGCCACAACCTGCTCGCTAGCTCTATTGCTCCTCCCACAAATGCATGTTCCTTATAAACAGGCTTTCCAATGGTATAAGATTTATTGCTAAAAAGCATTGTTACAAGAAAGAAATAATCTGCCAAACACAAACTTCTTTACTTTTTTTACGTTTACGTTTATTTTCTTACCTTGTGTATGGATTGGGGGGTGCTTTTTGTATATAAAGTCACTTTGTATAAAAAGTGCTATAAAAATATCATTTGATTTATTGGTAGATTAGACACTCTTAGTGAGCACAGGCCCTCATTAAGAATGATCAGATCTTTGTCAGAGTTGTTATTGGTTGGTTGGTTTGCTCTTCACAGTGTGCCTATTACACACACAACCTGTGTTATTCAGACTCTGACTAGTAAATCATCTCCAATGGTTTCTCTGTAGTGTTCCTTTTTTATAAACTGGCCGTCCAACCTTGCCTCCACTACAGAGGTCAGGGTCAGCCACAAACAAAAGCCCAGTGGAGGAGGACGCAGAGATTTAGCCCTGATAGTGCTGAGTACAAAAGACCATTTCCTCTGGCCTTCTGGCTCATACTTTCTGTCAAAGTGTCAAGGCTTAGGTGAAACAATATGGTGACAGCTAAATATCATTTGTGAAGGTAATAAAATGTTTGAAATGTTGGAGGAATTAACTCTAGTTTATTTTGTGTTTTTTATCCACAGGGTGTATGAGGCCTAATACTTGGATACTCAGCATGCGTGGCTCAAGTGGGACAAAAAGATCCACTGGGACTGTTTTTTGCAAAGTTAAAGGTGTAATCTACAATCAAACTGTGCTTCATCTTCTTCTGCCTGAAATCTGTCAAGCACATCACAGGATATCTTTAGTTTGTAAAATGCTGGTGGGCTCGTTTTAGTCAGCCATCTATCTAGATACAGTCGCTCACTACTTCTATCAATACAACTGTAGTTAAATTTTTCAAATAGAGGACAAGACATCACCATCTGTGATCAGACAGTTTAAGATTGTTTCAGTTTTTTCTTAAAAGAACTCTTATGTTGACTCTTTGAAGCAACAGGCAGACTTTGCTTTGAAAAAAATGCAGTACGGATGTTTCACTTGTTCAGATTTTCAGTTCTCTGTATTCATATTACAGGCAGAATATACATATGTACTATGCCAACATTTCTGATCTGTTTACCTTGGATTAATAAGATGTGTTACAGATGCAAAAATAAGGATAAACAGTTCAACAGTTGCTATCTTTCAGCCAGAGAGAGGAAGTCTACCACCATGTATGTGTTTACCACATTACTATGATACCTGTATGTGTCAAAGAAACTATTCTGCAGCACTCATCTTGTAAAATATGGTCTCAGTAATTGTCAGGGTGTAGTTTCAGTAGATTTTAAAGAATGAAAATAGTTCATTTGTGCCATTTCTACATACACTGCATTTTGTGGATTGACACCCACTTGCCACTTCTTGAGGTACACCTGTTTAACAGCTCATGAGTGAAATTATGTATCTAATCAGCCAATCACATGGCAGCAACGAGTGCATTTAGGTATGTAGACACAGTCAATATGATCTGCTGATGGATCATGAGCATCAGGATGGGGGAAAAGTTGATTTAATTGACTTGAGCGTGCCAGATGGGCTGATGTGAGTATTTTAGAAACTGCTGATCTACTGGTGGTATGCATACACAACCATCTCTGGTAGCAGAGAAACAAACAACAAACACTGTTCAAGCTGACAGAGGCAACAATGACTCAAATAACCACTTGTTATAAGTGAGGTATGCAGAAGAGCATCTGTGAACGCATAATATATCAAACTTTAGAGCAGATGAGCTACAGCTGGAGAAGAACACACTGGGAACCTCTCCTGTCAGCTAAGAACTGAAAACTTAAGCCACAATGGACAGAAGAAGATTGGAACAAAGTTAAATCACCTTTCTTCCCTGTTCTGATGCCTGTCTTGAACCTCAGCACATCGTCTTGACCATGTCTGGGTGCCTTAATCCTTTGGTTGCTGCGATGGCCAATTAGATATTTGTGTTAAAAAGCAGTTGAACAGGTGTACCTAATGATCTGGCCAGTTAGCATATAAAAATACATATAAAGCGAGACCAAGAGGTTTACAGACTGTATATGAGAAGTGAAAGTAGCCATTGTGAGGTCACCTGTCTATTTGTGGCATCAAGTTTGGCACTTCTGCAACAGCTGCTTGGTACTCTGTGATGTGATAGTGGTGTTATTTAGAGAACACTTCAGATTCACAAAGCTGGATCTCTATCACTGAGGGTGAAGTCATTCTCTTTTTGTAGTCTATAATCTCAAAATGGGACCAATATTTACAAAATAAATTATGCTGTATTGAAATAGACTTGGAAAACCCAGAGACAACTTTAACTTCTTTTATACAGTCAACGGGTGAAAAACAACAAATATTATAGATAGATTATATATTTTCACAGGTTGATAGACCATTTAGGCATAAAATTAAATAAGTGTGTATTGAGCAATATCTTAAAAAAACACAAACCCACATTACAACTATTTTGGGGTAAATGTAATTGTGCATTTGTTTCCCTCCCTGGCATTCAGGTGTGTATTTTTTGGGGATTATAACAGCTGTGGATAAACACAAAAAAAGATGTTTGTTGGTATATACTACACTGAAAATATTTATGGTTGTAAAGAGCTATATCACAGTGGGAAATGTGCAGTCATGTGTCTTAGAGAAGACGTAAAGCAACACTCAAGTAGCAAAGAACACAGGAATAAGTTCCATCATACCTTGAGAACATATAAGATAGTAAAATCAATTAATTGTTGGCTGTTATGGAATTTGTTGACAATAACAAAATACACAATATTACCAGGCATAGCCTTGAAATCCTAATCTGACCAGAAAAAAGTTGGGTTTTTTTAGGATTGAGATGGGACTGCTACTTAAACTGTTAGTTCTTGCACATAAAAGGAACTATATATTTTTCTCATTTCAGCCCATTAGAAACATGTAAGGCATTTCATTTGTACCTATTTTGACCATAAATTCATAAACTGCTCCTCTGCAATAATACCCCTTCTTGTGTAGATTTCTAGAACAATGCAGTCAAATGTCTCATGTAGTGTTGTTGATACACTTTTAACAATGACATTTTCTGTTGCCAGCAATGGGATTCACTCAAAGATACGACTACACAGAAGCACAACATACCCTCTATCTTTTGAAGAATGTGCATTACTCTTGTTTTATATCTTATATATAAATATATAAAGAGAAGCATTTTGTAAATGGACCAGTGTAGCCTGTGTGTTAGCCAGGATGAATTCACCTTAAGACTTTATAGTGTCATGTATTTTGAATTACTGCATTCTAGTGGTTTTTGCTATTTAAATCTTGGTTTGATCACAGATATTTGGAGAGTGAGTGTTTGAAAATGCCCAACAAACACACAACGAAACATTCCAGTGAGTGTAAAGAATTAAAAAAAAGCAATAAAGTGTCTATACAGCAGCCCATGTTTGGTTTTTATTCATTGAGTTAACTGTTCTTTATTATTTCAAGATGTATTTTTGGGATTTATACAGTGGCAAGAAGAAAGTATGTGAGCCTTTTGAAATTATCTAGTTTCTGCATGAATTGATCATCAGGTGGGATCTGATGTGCATCTAAGTCACAAGTATAGACAAACACAATGTATTGAGCCTAATACCACACAAATAATAATTATTTGAAGTCTTTATTGAGCACAGCCATTAAACATTCACAATCCTGTTGGAAAAAGTAAGTGAACTTTAGGCTAATGGCTCAAAAAAGAGTTAAAGGGGACATATTTTATCCTTTTTACACAAGTTTATATTGGTTTCAAAGGTCCCAAAAATAGTCCTGTGAAAATTGTTGCTGCAAAAAACACTCAAGTTTATGATTTTTATATGTCTAAAAAAACCCTCTGTCACAGCCCTGCTCAGAACGAGCTGTTTCCTGCATCTGTGGAGCTGTGTGACTCCGCCCCTGACTCCACCCCTCTCAGAAAATTAATTAATTAATTAATTAATGGATATGACTCTCCTGATTCTCCCTTCAGCTGGCAGCTGAGAGGAGGATCAGGAGAAGAGGGTGGAACTTTCTTCCAAGCAGGGAGGGCCAAGCAAACTTTGGGGTGGTGCTAACTTCCCACATGTGTGTGTCATGAGGGGAAATTCTGACAGCTTGTTTCAGCACACATTTTCTGAAAGGTTGAGAAAGAGAGGGGGGAGGGAATGGATTTTTCTTATTCTTGGAGGGGGGGGGCACATATTTTTATTAGAAAAACCTGAAAAAAGTGTATTTTGGATAATGTGTCCCCTTTAAATGGAGACAGCAGTGAGATCACCTGATGTTCAATCAATCAAACCAGATTTGTGCCAAGTGTAGAGCTACTGTGACTCTTCACAAGAAGCATCGGCTAATGTGAACCATGCCTCATAAAAAAGAGATCTCAGACAACCTTTAATCAAGAGCTGTTGAATAGTTTGACTTGTAGGGGTTACAAGGACTTCAGGTTTTCAACAGTCTACAGTTGGACAAATGGAGACAATACAGTGGCGTGGCTCCTCTCCTTAGAAGTGGGCGTGCAGCCATGTTGACTCCAAGGGCACACCGCAGAGTGCTCAGAGATGTAAAAAAGAACCCTAGAGTAACAGCTAAAAGCTTCAAGAAATCATTGGAACAAGTCAGTATCTGTGTTCACGAATCTACCAAATGATACAGATCGAACAGGTATGGTGTGAAAAGACACCATGAGGCAGTTACTGCTTTCCACAAAAAAAATCAAAGCATGCCTGAAGTTTCCTAAGAAGCACCTTGACACTCTACAACACTACTGGGAAAATGTTTAGTGGACTGGTGAAACTAAGGTTGAGTACGGAATCATTCAAACCATGATAGGTGTGTATAATTCAAAGAAATTTAGAATAATATCTACATTATATCAGCACCTAATAGGGAGAAGAGGAAATACGCTGTGCATTAAACAGAAATGGGATAAAGAGTTCAATGTGAATATTTCAGAGGAAGAATAGTTAGATATATGGAGAACACAATCTTCTACATCCTCACACACCTGGAGAGAGCATTGCTAGAAGAATGTCATAAGGTTCTTTGTCACACCTAAGATTAGGAGCAAATATTTGTCTGTACCACGACCATGGTGGAGATTTTGTGGGGCTATGGATGTGAACCATTCACACTGGCTTTGTCCAAGAATTTGGGGGTTTTGAGAAAGTGTTCATTTGTTTATAAAGATAATTCTGTTTTACCTATGACATGTAAGGTACTCTACTTTGGTATCACTACAGGAGATATTGTTTTAAGACAGGATAGATATCTGTTGAAAATCCTGTTGGCAGCTCGTAAGAAAGCCATCACAAGGAGATGGTATAAATCTGTCCCACAAGAAGAATGATTAAACATTGTTAAGGAACTATTTACAGTGAGCAGTTGACCTATAAACTGAGGACACAAGAGGAACAATGTCAAGAGAAATGGAGGAAATGGACGATGTTTACATCACAATGACATGATAAAGACTGAGTTACTTAACAAGTCACAGTAACAAACATTTTAGAGACAAGACAATCCAGAACCCATGTTCGCTTTTGTTGTTGTTACTTGTGTAAAGTTGTTATACAAAAACAAAACAAAAATAAAGTATAAAAAGAAAGAAACTAAGGCGGAGTTGTTCACCAAGGTATCTGACAGGATAATGTCAGGATGGCTGTCCACCAGCTGAAGTTCAGAAGAAGTTGGGTAATGCAACAAGACAATTAGCCTTAACATCCAAGTAAATCTACTACATGATTCAAAAAAGAAAATCCACATGTTGGAGTGGCCCAGTCAGAGCCTAGACTAAGAATATGGGTGAGCTGAAGCAGTTCTGTGAAAGGTCCAAAATTCCTCCTGAATGTTGTGCAGGTCTGCTCAGCAGCTACCAGCTAGCTTGGTTGAGGTAATTGCTGCCAAAGGAGGTTCAACCAGTTATTATATCCAGGGTTCACTTACTTTTTCCAGCAGGACTGTGAAGGTTTAATGTGTGTTTGTCTATACTTGTGACTTAGATACAGATCAGATCACATTTGATGACAAATTAATGCTGAAACAAAGAAATAATGGAACGAGAGAGGGGCAAATGACATGCAGGAAAGGAGCCACTGGTCATATGGTACACAGGCTGCTTGACTTTACTGCTGTAATCATAAGCATAACAATACAACAAATCAATGCAGCTGCAGGTGGGTAAAGGAAAGGGAGAACTCCAAATGCTTTGACACAGTTATTCCACTAGGTGGTGGTGTAGCTCAACTGATAGTTTGGCTGTGTGCAGGAGAGTAATATAATGGATAGCCAATGCATAAAGAGTGTGTTGCCATTGATAAGAGAAAGTTATTTAGATATGCATGGACAAATACTTATGCGTAAATCGAAAGGTAATTAAAGCATTAGATAGATAGATAGATAGATAGATAGATAGATAGATAGATAGATAGATAGATAGATAGATAGATAGATAGATAGATAGATAGATAGATAGATAGATAGATAGATAGGTAGGTAGGTAGGTAGGTAGGTAGGTAGGTAGGTAGGTAGGTAGAACCCAAGGGAAATTCAACACAGATGAAAGACAGCCACACAGTCCAGAACAAGCCTGGCAGAGTTAGGAAGAAAAAGATTTCAAAAACTGTTGAAAGAACACTAGTATGAGATGTGTCTAAGACCCCAGAACAACCGCCAAGACACTGGTGAATGACTTAGGGCCAATCCCATTTCTACCCCCTAGCCCTTCATCTACCCTTCCCCTGGCCCCTCAAAACAGAGTGGTGAAAACCTTCCCTTAAGAAATGAGACGCCACTTTATTGCTGCTCATCATCATACATTGCCTATAAATAGTTGCATCATCAGAGGTGATGTGCAAAACCAAGGGGAAGGGCCAAGATAAGTGCTAAGGGGTAACAGGACAGGACTGACCCTAAGCCAAGTCAGGAATTGTAGTCTTGAACAATAAAATACTAGTGCCCTGTACAGGAATGGACTGAGAGGTTGCAGCCCAAGAAAAACTTCTGCAGAAGACACACGCTCAAGCCAGTCTGAAGTATGCTAAGGATAACATGGAGGAAGATTACGCATACTGGAAATACGTCATCTGGTCAGATGAGACCAAATAGAGCTCTATGGCCATTAAGATGTTGCTTATGTTTGGAGAAAGAAGGGAGACATATAACCCAAAGAACACCGTCCCCACAGCGAAACACGGCAGTGGGAGTATTACGCTGTGGGGATGCTTCAGTGTGTCTGGAATAGGGAATCTCATAAAGGTGGAAGGAACCATCAAGAAAGAAGGATATGAGAGGATTTTGAACGAAAACCTCAAGCAGTCAGCAGCAAAACTGTGTCTAGGTCATCTCTTTGTCTTTCAACATGAAGACACTTTCTGTGTGCAAAGTAAAATCATGTAAGCATCCAAAATACAACTAAGATGTTTGGAAAAGGCGTGTTAGAAATTCCTTGCTCTGTTTGACAGCATTTGGGAAAAAGGTTTAAATATATTACATTTTCATACAATGGATAATAATTTTGTCCTCATCTGTGTGTAAGACACAGACCTACAGAAACCTAATGATAAATATGTTGAGTATTCAAATGAAATGATATCACACTGGACTAACAAGTATATTTCAGTGGCATATAGGGAAAAAAGAAAATGTTATGGTCAATCAGTGATGTGGAATATGAAAAGCAGCAGGATGAAGTTCAAGACTGACATCAATTGATTTTGAAAAATCTAATTGATATAATTGATGCTTCTATTAAAAGCTCGTGTTCTTTGCTATTAAATTGTATTATCATATTTGTTCATTTTAACAGGTTCAACAATACAAGTTCAGTTTGAGAAATAGCAAAAAACAAACAGCTGAATCATTACACAAGGTCATGGCTTTCAAATAAAATTGTTGCCTTTGTTTAAGACAAAGTTTTGAGTAGGCTGACTGACTGCTATTTGACTTTAAACAAGTTTCAGTAATAAACAGGTGACGTCAGTAAGACAGCGTCTAACAGGCCTTAAAGTCCCTGTAAAGTGAAATTCAAACTGTCTTAACACAGTACACATCAAAGTTACCATAGATAAATAAAACTAACTAAATAACTAAAACTAACTAAATAACTAAAACAACAATGTAAAAATCATTTAAAAACTAAATGCTCAAAAAAAACCTAGCTAAACTAGATTCTGTGGTTAGAAAACTAACAAAATAAAATAAGACTAAAGACAATATCTCCTCAGTTTTAGTCTTTGACAGCAGCATAATGACTGGCATGGATGCCCAAGCCTAGAAAAAGTAAAATCTGATTTGATGGGAGAGGACTTCACACAGTGGATTTTGGTCTTAAACTGTTAACAAACATCAAAATTGAATAAAAGAAGTGAAAAGTGATGAGCCATTTTGGGTCTTGCTCCTGACAGGTATCAGATAATGCCGATAAAACTAAAACTAACACAAAAACTAATAAAAACTAAACAAAAACGAAGCATTGTTGCAAATAAAAACTAAACAAAACTAGCAACCCAGCAGCAAAAACTAATTTAAACTAAACTGAAATGTAAAACCAAAGGCAAAAACGAAATCAAAAACAATGAAAAACACAAAAAGTATCATAACCCTGCTACATATGTTGGAATAAGGCTGCTGTAAACATGTGAAAACACTGAGATCTATGTGGGACTGAATTTTGGATATAGAGCGTTAGAAAGTTGTTCACCTCTTTCCTGGCTTGGTTTTATTTATTTTGTTGTTAGCCGAGGTCACTGTCTTCACTGAAAGTTAACAGCTGACTTCATGCTCTGTTTTTATTCATTATGAGGTGAATTTCCCAAATCTATTGGCCACGGTGGCTTATGGGTGATTAAAAGCATCAAAATAGTGAAATTTGTACCAGAAAACAGTAAATTTAACCCCCAACTTCTGTCTCTGTGCTCTGGCACAGAGACAAGCAGCTGCACTCTTATCAAAAGCATTTTTTTGTAAAATTTGGAAGTAGGCTATCTTATTTCTCATGAGTGGGTGTGGCTTCAGCTCATTCAATTGACAAACCCATACCAGCCTAGAACAGAATTCACTTCCTCATTTTTCATGATTTTTAAACTTAATTTTATAAAATAAGAGAACGTTTTCATGACTGAAATATGGCTTGGTGGTTAATTGGTGGCCTGTCATAAAACATACCTAAAATAGAATAAAAAATAATGACTTTCCAGGGACGTTAATGGGCTAATAACACCATAGAACAAGTCAGTCTTCAAACTGATGGTCTTGTCTGCTTTTGTCATCCATAAACGGGTATCAGCATTTATATATTCAGTGGGTATTTTTTTTATAATGAGCTAGAAAAAACACTCCTCAAGGTAGGCTTAACAAGTAGCTTGATGCAATATACATGTCTACCCTCTGAATATCTGACCTACATAACTTGCAACACTGCTGCGCTGGTTAAAATGCCGTCAGTTGAGGCACACAATAAAACAAATTAAAAAAATTAGAGTATGTGTGTTTTAACTTGGCAGTCTGAGCATGTCTGCCGTCTGGAGGGCGGGGTCAGTGTTTGGCAGGTTCGTCCCTCGAGGGTGTGTGTATGTGTGAGAGAGAGTGAGACACTATGGAGCTACTGACTCGCTAAGCAACGACCTGCAAACGGGCATCCGACTCAGTTCGAGCATAAAAAAAACAGGAACCATATTATTTACGAGTGTATTTGCAATGTTCCCGACAATATTTTTACGCCGTCTGCTTTGATCACATCGAAGTTGCCGTCTCTCCAGGCGTCGGCTTCAGAAAACGAACCAGAAATTGATGCATCTTGCTGCGCGTTCCTGTTTGTTTTGACCTGGTAAGGTACCCCGATTAGCTCGCTTTGCTAACAGCTCTTCTTCTTATGCTTCCCTCAGCATCTTAGGAGCTAATGCTAGTCAGCTAAGCTAAGCTGTGTCCAACGCTGTGTAGTCCTATTGTTAAATTATTTTTATTAGTAAATGACGAATTTTCCTCCTGAAGTTGTGCCTTTGTTTGGAGGCTAACGCTGAATTGCACAGAGGGTGTTAAGAAACATTAACGGTTTCAGTTGTTGTTCATGGGGAGCTAAAGGCTAACGGTTAGCAGCGGAGGCAGTTCCATCACATCTGTGGCTCCTTCGTACGGACAAGGCTGGTTAACTCTGACACAGAGAGAGACATGTTTTCCGAACTAATTTAATGTCTCATACTTTGAGGGTGTCTCAAACAGAAGAAGTTGGCCGCCTGTTTTTTTTAAAAAAAGCTGAAAATTAATCCCCTAGCAGTCAAAAGTCGACAGTTACATGTTACTGAAATGAGGAAGAAGAATCTGGTTTTGACCGTTAATCAATGCAGCCGTTACCGAATTATAAATATTGTATATTCGGTGTATCTTTTGTCTAACTTCTTGTCCTGTTTGGTTGGAGCCGGTAGTTTCGCTTTCTGCCCTGATTGTTTCTGGGAAGCGTTATCTTCCTGTTGTACTTGATTCCTCTGTATACTGTCTGTGCTGGAATGTTCTGGTGTTTTCTGGCACTACTGTATTTTTAGCCATCGCTGTTCCTTGTCCATAGATTTCGTGTGTGTGTGAAATGATTCTTCGACGTGGATTTAGGTTTGACTTTCATTTCTGGGCTCCCCAAAATCCTCTGCACATTGCATAATCTTATCCGGCCATTGGCCTGAATTAAAAGAGGATTGGGCTCTCCATATGGTGTTCTATAGACACGAGAGAAGGAACAGCCTAGTACTACAAATGTACATTGTAGAGTACAGAGCTTACACTTGCTTTATGGTTTTGCTATTCCTCATCACTGACACCTTGATTTGTTGCAGTTTTACAAACATAAAATGTAAATTCTACTCTTAAATTGAAATCAATCTTCAGATTTTGTTGACACTCTCTAAAAGTAGGGATGCATAACATTATCAGCATGGTATTGGTATTGGCAGGTAATAGCTCAAAAAGTTAATGCTGATATTTACTACCAGTATATTGCCAGGTGATATCACCAGAATGTATTAATAGGTTTGTTGAGCCATTTTGAGAGCCAACAGCCATGCCTCAATTGTTTTTTCATCCTCTATCCTTAAACTTAAAAGTGTGCTCCACTCAGGATAGGCCCCGCAAATCTTGCCACACAATAGGCTTTAATTCCTGTGTGTGGGCAGCCTAAAAGGCACATGAGGCTTGGATGGATTCCTACTGTTAAAAATACCTTTTGCTCATAATGCATATATAATAAAAAAAAAACAGTTGTTTAATGAAGGGTTGCACAATATTATCCATGATATCCATATCAGCAGATAATAGCTTTAAAAGTTATCATAAGTAGTAGCACATATGAACATTTCTGCAGATTTTACAAATGATATCGACCTATATTGACTGTAAATATCAACCATGTGCACCAAAAAGTTTGTGGAGTTTTAGGCAAGACTAACAGACCTACATCAGCGGAAGTCTTCTTCATTGTTCATCCTCTTTCCTTAAACTTTAAAGTAAGTTCTGGGGACTCATGTTTGTTCTGCATTCAGTCCTTGAACTGACTAGTTTTTTTAGGATTGACTTTTATGTCTGAACTCCATCTGGAAGTTCACATTTCTACTTTATCTTTATTATTGGGGTAATAGTAGGTGTGTGCTGTACAGTTGTGTTGCATTGGGTCTCCAGAGGTCAGGGTGAGTTTGTTGAGTGCGTTAGGTGAAATTGAGAACAAGATTCATATTCTGTTTTACTGGCCCAAATATGATAATGACAGGGCTGTTCTTTTTGTTAGGAAAGTAGCTTCCATTTATGTTTATTTCTTTTGGTTGGATGACAATGAAAACTTTGAGTGGTGCTGTAAAAGAAGGGTATTTTTGTGTCAGATTTTATCTGCAAAGTCTGGGGAAAAAAGCAGAATTCAACATGCAAGACCAAGTCTTATAATGCTCTTGCACCTTTCTGATGACTTGGAACTATTTCAAATGTTGGACTGTGGTGACTTATTTTCTTGTGTCATAAATGTCATTTCAGAATGCTTGTCTTTTTTGTATTTTCATATTTCAATGACATATCACACAGAAAACACGTAGACAGTGTAGAAGAATCCTGTCCTGACATGGGGCCCTCGAAAAAGGATGAGTGAGATCGTTTTTATTTCTGCCATTGTCAGATGTCCTGCCTCTTCTTGATTTTGATTGGCATCTAAGGGAGAAATAACATTAACAAGCACAGTGCTGTTCCAAAAGTTGGATGGTTTTCAGCTGAAGGCTTGATTATGCTTTCTTTATGCAAGCTGATATCTACCCACAAGCTAGGGGCAACGTGTCTTCAAAGATCAAGTCAGTTGCATGTTTTAATGGATGTTTTAGAGGAAGAATTATTCTTTACAAAAAAGAGAACCCAAAAGAAGAGCTGCTATGTTTACTCTTGTTGCTAAAATAAAAGGGGAAAAGGAGTCGTCCGTACCGCCACCCAATCAAGAGAGGCGGGATGCAGACAATGCATGAGATAGATTAGGAAGTACACCTGTCTCTGTGTTCCTTCAGGAAAGAATCATACAGATGTTTATATTTTCTGCCCTCTGTAACTAAAAGCTGTCTAAAATCTGCCATTTTGACATCTGGCGCATCCTTGTATGTTGAAAAATCACTGTGTGGGGCCTGTCTGAAGATTTTAGGTCATGTTTAAAGACACTAGCAACTCTGTCGATGTTTTAAACAGAAAACAGGCTTCAGAGCAATTGAAGCACAGTGACAAAAACAGCTGATGCTGAGGGGGTGTTTTCTGTCTAGGATGCTGAGTACTACGTTGGTTTTGAATAGAAAAGGAGTGCTGCCAGCGCAAATAAAGATGGCTGTGGATACATACCCTAAATTGAATGATAATGACATGCATTTGTAGTGACAAGCAAAAACAAATAACATTTAACAGTATTATTATAAATAAGATGACTATCATGAAGAAAAAGTGATTAACCAAGTATAGACTGTGTATGTTTTTGAGCTAAAGCATGAAGCTTTGAGAAATATACTTTTCTGATATAGGCTAGGTATACCTTAGAATTGTAATCAAGAGTGAGCATGATGATACTAGTCAAGCTCATGAAGTGGTTGGAACATTCACGTTTTTTTTGATAGATTAAACGGTGAAGTTATGAGAATAAGATTCAAAGATAAACTGCTTTTCATATAAAAATGTTTCGTCTGGCTGTATTCATATGCTTCATATTGTCAGGTTCAGTGTTTCTGCAGAATGTAAATATGTTGAAAGCTACTTTTCAAAATGAACATGATCTGTGGTCTTATCTAATGGACTCATGCAAAATCTGCCGTTTTAGCTCATAGAAGTTTAACCTGTACAACAAAAACAAGCAGGTTATTGGGTAAGGCAGAGTAGATATGTCCATAGTCAAATAGGAGCAAAGGTCAGCAGTGCTTTGGTGCTGATGTTGGAAAAGTGTTGGCAAAACTGTCATGTTTACAAGTGGAGTACACTTTGGATGGTTAATGTTAAATACTCAGCTGCAAGATTATGTTACATCCGTGCAGTCTACATTGGATAGATGTTCAAAATTTCACTTGTTGTAGGGACTATGTTGAGGAAGTATTTATCCAATTAAACAGTCACTTTGACGTTTGTAGTTTGTGCTGGTTTCAAATTAGATTGTATTCTATGAATATTCTCCACCCTTTATTTGCAATAGGTCAAGCTTAATGCTACATTAGTATTATGTTGTACAGTTTAGCGGTCACACAAACCTACAGTTCATTTAGGTAAAATGTAATGCATGGCTGTGCTATTAAACTGAATGAAGCAGAGCTCAACGTAGAGCTGCATTTTACTGTTTGTTTTATTATTAATCAATTGGATAATTAACTAGCCACATCCTCATAGCTGTCTGCAGTATGCTTCTGGTCTTTCTCCAGCCAGGAACCTGATGTGTGCTGTACTCTTGTCTTTCCTCTTGTTTCTTGTCTGCCTTTATAGTGTTCCATCAAGTAAAGATTAGAAAGCCCTCTAAAACATGAACAATCATACATTTGCATTACTTATTGTTCATTATCAGGAACAATAAAGCTGCATGCATACTGTAAGCCTTTGTGCTCAATTCAGATTTTTTTGTTTGTGTTTCCATATTAGTTGTTAAAATATGGCTTGTATCAAACGCTGCATTTTGCTCGATGGAATCACATTTAAAAGAAGCCCAAATCTGATTTAAAGAGATCAGATTTTAATGTGACTTATGCACTTCAAACTGTTATGAAATAAAAACACATCTGACTGAAAAATTGAAATTATGTCACTCTGGCCTGCAATGTGAATGCAGCCTAAAGCTGCATTTCCATCAGGTGGTCCGGTTTGATTGAGTACTGTTTAGTATGGTTCGGTGTGCTAAACACCAAAATAGTTTGTGTTTCCACAGGCACCCGTACCCTCACTTGGTGGGTGGGCTATGAAGACATGCATGTGAAGTCACATGCAGCGCGAGTCTGCCGGTCCAACATCAGAGTTTTAGAAAGAATGAGTGACAGAAATCAGTAGGGAATAAGCATTAAGCAGGTTTATTTAAGCTGAAAGTGCTTTTTTTGAACAACTACATCTGAATTATGATAACCGTGGTCAGTACAGATCCTCAGCTCATGAAATACATGTACACAAACGTTTGAGTAATGGTACGTTAATATGCAAATATATCTAGTCTATAACAGTTTATACGACACAATATAAAGGTATAGAGCTGTACCATGAGAATTGATCACACTGAAAAGGAACTAAAGGTTTTACTGGTGTTAAAATCAAACTACATTCAGAAAATATCCTGGGATGCAGTGATCTTGTTTTAAAATAGGCTGCATCCTGTAGTTTTACAAGCACACTCAGCAACCACTGAGCGATCTTTTCACAGGTTACCTAAAGTAAGACGTACATGAGCAACTATCTCTAATACAGAGAATCAACTGATCTAAAGCTTCTTATTTGTAAACTTCAGCATTGATTCAGTTTCACATCCATCGTTATTAAACCAGGCTGATGTATGCAGGCTCTGCTTTGTGTACCTAAAATCTGGTCCCAGTGAACGTCAGGGAACTCGATTTGCGCCCACATGTAACTCCACAGACTAGACAACAGTGTGGATCTCTGTTGAGTCTAAATATCCCATATTTAAGCAGATATTGGTCTGTTTTTCTCCTGTATTCACCCACTCCTCACAGAGCAAACTTCCTTGTTTTACAGCCTGGAGCCGAGCAGTCATGTCACACGCTGACAGGATGTCAGTGCAAACCTCTATTGTTGTGTGTGTAGCTCCACTTTTTTGGGATGGATAGGTAAGATTGGTACCCCTGTGGAAGGGTGCCAAAAAAGTGGGATGGTACTTTGGACCCTTTACAACTTTTGCTATATGGAAATGCAAAAAAAAATGCGTGCCCTGCCTCACCGAACTGAACTGAACTAAACTGAACTGGACTGCTCGGTGGAAACGACCTATAAGTGACTCATACCCATAAAGTTGCAGTCAGTTTTCAAAGGTGTTCAACATGTGTTAAAGTGGGGGTATTTTAACTTTTTTCAAGGCTTTACACCATCTCTCTGATACCCACGTAGTAGCTTTACATGGTTTACAGCTCAAAAAACTCCTCATGTTTCTCACACTGGCGTCCTGAAAAACCCTTATTTTAACCTCCGTCTGAAACGCTTCGTTTTCACTGCTGTCTCTTTAACTCCCCTGGCTCCACGGACCTGCTTTCCTCTGATTGGCCCATTTTCCGGAGGCTGCCCGGCGGCAGGACTCAATGTTTTGTGCCCGCCCCTCCAATGTGGCTAATGTTATTATCCTAGTAGTTGAAAACTTTGAATGAACTGGTCTGACTGAGTAAAATATGGCGAATTTTGATATACACCCCTACGCCCTAGACCCGGAGTTTGATCCTGATAGTTTGGGGGGGGAGCAGCAGCAGCGAAGGACAGAGCAGGACGTATCTGTTTGGTAAGTGTTTAATTACTCTGTTGCTAAGTGGCTAATGGCTAGAAGGCCTTGTGGGGGCGGTCTGTTCTGCTTTGCTGGCAGTACGGACCAACCACGAACCAGTCAAGAGATCCTATGGTGATGACCTCATCAGTTTGGTCCATCGAAATCTCGTCTCGGTAGAATCTCGGCGAGATTTTCAACGAACCGTTTTCATCAGTCCACATGCTAATTCCAAGATTACTGCCACATACGTCTGTCTTGCGGTTTGAAAATTTGCATACGTGGAGTATGGACACCTAACATTGTGACTTTATATTGATGTTTTAAAAATTGGAAAACTATATTACTCCCACTTTAATGATGGTCAATAAAAGCAAATCATTACACAATCAGAGCTATTTAGCATTCTGCACTGAGAAATTGCTGATTGGTTAGTTCACAGAGTACCTGGTAATTTTATGACAAGTCAATTTTTTTTTTCAAACGGCTCAACTTCTCTTTAAATGAGAGCCTACGATAAAAAGAAAAGCAGTTCATAAGATTTGCGTTTTTGTTAATGTTGTCCTAACTCATTGACAGTAGTAATAAAATGCACTGCCAAACATCAAGGCAATGCTCTATTGATCATGAATTCTCATGGCTAGTACCTCAGCTCAACCTTGAGCCCTTTGCGTGAAAGAGCTCACGTATGCACATACCGACGGTGTCAAAACCCTCCAGCCTCCCGCTGTGTGAGATAAGACTGCGTACGTAAGATGACCCATAGTTTTTATATGGAAGGAAAACACACACACACAGCAGTCACAGCAGTGTCATAAGCTCACAGCTGCCTGCAGTGTGGGATTGTTGTTGCCAGGTCAGTGAGTGGTTGTTTTAGACTGTGTGGACAGGAGCCAAGCTAAACCAAGTGTGGTCCAAATCTCTCTAAAGCTGGATCCACTCTGCCGGAAATTCACCACATCTAATCCTGCTGCATATGTTCACACCTGTGTAGAAAAATGCTTCTAAACCTAACTTGTTGTTGGTTAAGAGATAATTTGCGTTCCTAATTGAGCCTTTTCCTCTTTTGCAGGATGGTTTTACGGAATAATCTGACATGGCATATCTTCTGTAATCTTAAACAGTAATCAAAGCAGTGAAGCAGGATAAAATTACCATGACTTGAAGGGGAATCTTATAATCTAACAAGAAGCCTTGGAAGATTATCTCCTGGTGTATATTACACCAAAATGGCCAGAGGCACTTTCACACAGTGTGGCACTGACCTGGCCCAAAGATTGTGCAAATACAGATCTTCCATTAGACAGCTGAAATAACAGAGGCTTCTGCAGGGGAAAACATCTTTTATTGATGTGTTGTTGTCTCTCCAGAGAAAGGCTCTGAGGAGACTTTTCCTTCATACCCTTGACTATAACTTTACCTAAAAAAATCTGTTATCTATAATTCACATGCAAATTCATTTGAACATAAAGTTATAAAAGACTAGAGGATGTAAGCTCGATTTGACAGCTGAAATGTAGAAAGCAACCTCCTGTGCATACAGTTATTTTTTATTAATCTTTGTTTTGTTTTTCTTTGCATTGTGGAGACAAACACATTTTGGAGAGAATTTGATAAGCTTTGAGAAGTAATTTGAAATCAAATGTAGAGGGGAAGATGATTTTTTCTCCTGGTATTGAAGTCTGTCATTTTTCTGTGCATCTATGTGTGAAAATGTTCCCTTTCTTTGATGAGTTCATGAAAATGTACATACTTGATTTCTGTTGATTCAGGAGTGTGTTTGTTGACTGAACAGCTAAACTGATCAGACAGATCTACATCTTTGCAGCCATGCCTGTTTTCAAAGATCCAAATAGTCAATGTTTTAAGCAAGTATTAAAAGGTTTCACAAGTGTTTAATCACAAAAAAAAAATATTTTTTTCTGTGATTTTCACTGGTGCCTGGGTGTAATGTGTTACTGTCGCCAGAGGGTAGCTAAATGCTGTTTACTAACTGCTACTGAAAACAGTAGAGGCTGAAAAACTACTTTGGTACCCCTTAACAATCAATTCTACTTATAATTAAGTAAATGATAAGTTAAGCAATCTATTATAGTATAGTAGTTTCTTATGCTAAGAAAGGCGCCAGCCAGTGCTAAATCTTCTAATCTGTTAGTGGAAATTTCTATTATGTGTCAGCACAAAGCAAATAAACTAAGACGTGAATCCCAGTCCATCTGTGGACCAGGATATGAGCTGTGCAGCACAGTTAAGATACGACACATAACTTGGATCAGTCTTGATTGCATGGACTATTAGACTTATCTCTTCATGCTGTTGTCCACAACATGAAAAACTGGAGCACATAAGTGCAATCCTCCTTCTCTCTTCTGCATCATGGTCTGTTATCAACATCTTCTAAAGCTAATGTAGTTGAAGTAGGCTTTGTGTTAATTTGTGCACAAAGCCAGAAAATGAGGAGAAGGTTGCTAGTATGGTTGTATGAACTTTATTTGAAGAATTTTCAGTGACTTTCAAGTAAGACAAGGCACTTAGTTGAAATTTACATTAAATGACAACATGTCCTACTGCAATCTTTAAATCGCAGGAGGCACAATATAATTCATGTCAAATACCAGTTTAATACATTTGTTTTCTCACTGCAGAGATTTTATGCTCTATTCATCATAAAAACATTCAAATGTCAATCTATTTATTTAGTGAAAAATGAGAGTGACGTAAAAAAGATTATTCCCTTCAATACCAATACTCATATTACATTTTCAACATAGTTCAAAATAATTGAAATTAGTTTTAAAATTGTTTATTTCCACATCATAACACTTTGTTGTCTGTGATTTTTAACAGAGTACTTCATGGTTTGGGTTGTTGGCTAGACAAACATTCAGTTTAACAAATTATGACCGGCATGCAGTAAACCCAGAAATTAATCAATTTAAAACATTTCTGTGAAATAATTGGAAATAAGAGTAATTATTTACAAGAGCCTGGCATTTTATGAAATTATGCCCAGTTGTCAAACATCCACTGGATAAGTAAAGACTTTTTGTCTGAGATTTGTCAACTAGTTGAGATGTGACTTTACCATTTTTGTCAAGAAAGCTATTTCTGGTGTAAAAACATGCACTGGTTCTTTCAAGGGAACATAAGCTAAACCTACATCAGCTCTTTGCATCAAATTAAAGTAAAATGCAGTACTGTTTTAAGAAAAAAAGACTCCACCTGCCAGAAGCAGTTAGTAAACATTTTTGATTATTTGTTCCACATCTCAACAAAGACATGAAAAGCTTAAGTATCCAAAAAAGCATCTTCCCAGAGCCAAGTGCTGACCAAAATAATGTGATGTTCCAAATATATCCTAAGTAGGTTTAAGGGCAATGACTGTGTAGCATCTCTTAATGTTGTGGGAGAACCGGATAGTGGTCAAAGTCACATGACTGGAAACACAGCTGTCATAGCCCCTGTCTAACCTTTAACACCATTTAAACCCAGGATGGACTGGAGATGTTGGATCAGATCAAGGAGCCTGAATGAGAATGCTGTTTAAAGATCTTTTAAAAGGTGCTTGGAAAGCATCCAATTTGACTCTTTTCATTGGTTTCTACTTCTTGTCTGCTGTGTGAGAAGATGCTTCAAATTGCTCCGTCAGTTTGCTTGGTCATTGTTTGCCTGCTCATTTGTCAGTGTGCTGTCACAGCTGGTGTTTTGATCTATTGTTTACACACAAAGACGCACACACAGATGGAAATGACAACACTTGTACTATCCTGCATGAGCTGTTTGTTCTGTGTTAATTGATTCTCATTCAGTTCACGAACAATAGAGCAAAGAGGGTTTATTCACTGATTTTTTAACTACAGGCTCAAGATTGCCGCATTTGTTCACTAGAGTCTCACTTCCTCATTGTACCATCACAGCTCACATAGAGTTGTCAGGCATGTACAGAACAGAAGACAACAGATGGAGAGGGATCTTTTTTTAATGCAGCAAATGCAGAAGCTCGCTGGCTGACGTTTTAGTGCACAGTGGTCTGGAAATTTCCATCAGTATGAGACACAGCAAGGGAGTGAGGTGATATAGATCAATACTAAATCAATAAAGCTCAATGTCATTGTCTGAAGCAAGGCAAGGCCCAGTGGCTCCAGGGAGCTTTGAAAAGGTTTGGATCACACTTGAGCTGCGGTTTGCTGATATGGCTGTAAAGTGTAGTTCTAGATGTCACAGTAAAACCATTAATGCTCATTTTGTATTCGAGGAGAAATAAGGGAAATTTACTATTATGTCAAAAAAATAATAATTTGAAACTTTAAGCAGCAGCATTGTTTACAGCTGCATCTTTGACTTTATTTACCACCACAGCCTGCTTCTTGGACTCAACATGGGCTAACATCAAGAGAGTCGGAAGTTTAAACTCACCTTTAAACAGCTGTTTAAGCTGAATCATTACAGCACCAGGCTAAAATCAAACAGAGACGACCCAGCTTGCGTTAAAGCCACAGACAGACCAATTCACTCTTTGAAGCAAATACAGTCACTCTATCATCATTATAGACATCCAACTTTAAGAGGAAAAAAACACAGGTTTTACCTGTTTACTGCATTGCACGTTAGGGCTGGGTATTGTTAAGAACCTCACGATTCAATTCGATTTCAATTCGATATTGATTTAAATGCTTCAATGTCGATTCAGTAAGAAGCAGAAATACACAAATAAACTGTTGACAATTTTTTAATAATTATTTTCATGCCCATGTGAACATATTTGGTAAGTCACCTCACATTTTTGAGCAATAAAACATCTGAAAATAAAAATTTGCACAATAATAACTTATTTGTGCATATGGATTACAAAAATAAAAAACATGACAGTTCTGTATAAACACTGAAAAAGTAAAGTGCATGTAAACTTAAATAATATTTCTTTCCTCTTGGAAATTGTAATAAACCTCACATAACATGGTTATGGTTGGTTGTTGTTGTTTGGTGGAGTGCGGCCTCTGTTCATACAATGCCAATCACATGCACAGCGACCCCCACTGGCCAGGAGGTGAATCGATTCAGAGGATTTGCTGAATCAATATTGAATTGGGGGAGGAAATATTGTGATGCATCGATTAATCGATATTTTTATCCATCCCTATTGCACGTTGAGTATAGCGGCACGAGTAAGTGACCTTACCCAGCTGCTTATAATGTTGGAGCAAAACATGCCTAGCACTGGACTCAGACTGTTTCCTGTCACTTTGCTACACCAGCAGAGGCATCAGTTATGCCTTGCGTGTTACTACATAGCAACGCACACATTTAAACAGGTCATGACAGTGTAGCAAAAATCCATTCCATGGCCGAAATTTTATCGGTGACGGTATTGATACTGGTTTACCGCCTACACTAATCAACACCACCTCACAAATGTGCAGAAGGGTGCAGGATTTTGTTTGACTCCTGCATAAGTCGTGCTCCTTCCTGCCTGCAGTGTGCATGTCTACTCTGTCCTCAGTTACAGCCACAACACCACAAACGTTTTTACACACCACAGTTAAAACTTTTATAAGTCCCTTTAGTGTTTCATAAAGATGCACACACTTATGTTAATCACTGTTATTAACACATAGAGAACAGTGGAGAGGGCTAGTGATGTCACCTGGTTCATTTGTAATATTGACTGTGAGCTTCACTCCCCTGCATAAACACTGGGGTTTATAAAATGTCTTAAATAAGTAAATTAGAAAATAGAGCCAGGATTTAAAGTTGTCGTACAGTATAAGCAGCTGCTCTTTGGTTTACCAGAAAAACAAGTTTGTTTATTTTGAAGAGCCAATAAGCAGATCAACTCTTAAAGAAAAGAACCTGTATGACTGTTCACCCAGATGGCAACCAGGCAACTTTATGCAAATGTACTGAACAAAATGCTCCCCTCCCACAGTCTTTAACACAGTGCTTCGCTTGTTTCCACTGTAGGCGTCGAGGCTTTCTGCAGTGTCACAGCCCCTCAGGGCGGCAAAGAATGGATCTTATGTTACCGTTTTCCCTAAAGAGATCTTGTATGACATGTTTGGCCTTCTGTAAAATGAAGTGAGGAGCAATGCTAACTGTTGAGACTGTATTTATATGGAGTATAACTGTGAGGCAGGATTGAGACTTCAAATCATTAATTCACAGAAACTCCTTCCTCCTTCAGTCAGTCTTATTAAGTGGGGCACTTAACTCCAGCAGTAGAAGTGCAAAGTGGCAATTAACCCCTGCTACAGAGGGCTTTATCCCACTGAAAATGTCAAGTACGCAGAAAGTGCAATGTTCCTGATCAGAGCAACTTGTTTTAAGGTAAATACAATATTACCTCAGTAATGGAACTAATATGCAACAAATTAGGACTACAACTAGGGGTCACTAGGGGTCAGCTTATCTGGAGTTGATTTTTTGATACTTTAAACAAAGTTCAGCGATGTAAAACATCCAATAGGGACCCATGTATTAAATTCCATACAGAACAAACCACATTTAGTTCAGTAAAAAAGAAATTTAAAAAAATTACTTAAATGACCCCTGGGTAGCAAAGTTTCCTGTAAAAGAGGGCATTAATTAGTTTTATGCATATTAAGTTGGCTAATTTTTATATATATAAGTCTATACATTATTATAACAGATGATAGGCCAGATCAATACAGAGAACAAGCTTTTATCCCCTCAGTTGTTTCATCTCATTTTCAAGCTTTAAATAAATTCCATTTGAAGATTTTGAGTGAAACAGTAGTTTCACTGATTATTTTAGGTAGAGATGCACAGACTGAAAAGTAAGGGCTGATACTGATGTTAACTGTAACAATGTTGCTGCTGATACACATCTTATGTTCATCACTTCTTTATATGTTAGACTCCTAGTGTGGCAACTTATTCTGTCATGCTGACCATGAAGAAATGATAAGAGTTTGTCTGACTGGCCACTTCTTCTGTCTTGTAAAAGATCTCCTCTGATTTAGCAGCTAAATATGCCAGATACCAGCATGGAAACTGATTTGACACAACAGAGAAACACTGGTAGCCAAAATCTGTTCATTCCACATTTTTGGCTGATGCCTAATGTTTGTAAACAGGGCCAATATCAACTGATACTGATGGGCCACCGATGCATCTCTGCATCCCTAATTTAAGCCTAAAGTTTCACCTCCATAACGTATTAAAGAAGAATGTCTTTTAAAAGATTCTTTTTTTGATGGTCCCTTGGTCTTATAAACAAATATGGGGAAGCTTCCGCCAGAGATAACAAGTCCTGAAAAAGCCCATGTTCCCCCTGAAGACATGTGCTTATTAATTTATCACTGGCAGGACCAGGCTGGCGGGGAGGAACAGCTAAACTAGGCGAGAGCTGTGAACTGCTGCTTCTGATTCAAGGGCGAACACTGGCTTTACTGTCTCTATTTTTTCCTGCTCCTACTCTTTACTGCCATACTTTTTTTTAACCTGTCACTTCCTTTCTCCCCGCTACCGCCTTCCCTCTAATGTCCCTCTGCCAGTCTCTTTCTGATTCTCTTTTATTCTCCATAATGCTGCCGCTCCTCTTTTATTTTTCCTTTCATCCATCTGCATCCACGCCTCCCACCCGAACTTGACCTGCTGGTGTACGTCTGTAAGACATGAAATCAGGATCTTTAAAGTGGGAACATATAAATCCTATGAAACTGGAGGGAATCAGAGGGAAAGTCAGGCCCTCAAATTAAGATTTTGTAGCCTCAAATTAATAGTTTACTGCACTTTAATTTAGAGATGCATGAAATTATCTGCATTAATATTGGTATTGGCAGAGATTAGCTTAAAAAGTTAAATATCGTGTCAGCCACTACGAACATTTCTGCCAATATTACAGCCATACATATCAGCGGCACATGTCTTTGGACCTTACATATCTTTAAAATGTAAAACTGTATTATTAGATATAGTTGATTACCACTCTAAAGGAGGCTGAACCCTGAAGCTTTTTAATGAGGCCCTAAACTTAAAAAAAATACAGACTGTCAACCTCTTACCTGTGGGTAAGAAGGCTTAATATGTAGTGAGCAGAGATATTTAGAACCCATCACTCACATTTACATAAAAAAAAAAAAAATAAATCAAAGAACAGTTCTGATACACACTTCTTGGTCCACAATACTGATATTATCATGATACGGCAATATTTGATATGTTGCAAGAAAATTGTTTAACAATATGATATCACAAAATATGTCTAACTAGAGAATACAGAATAAGCTAGTTGTAAAATGGCCAAGTGCAGGATTTCTCAATTTATTCACTGCAATTTAGTGTCAATTTTACAGAATTTGACACAGACTGAGCCGAAGACTGAACATAAAGTCTATACAGAGTACTTACTATGTAATTTTAGGTTAATATGTCAATATAACAAAGTCAGAATTAAGCTATTTTAAAAAAATGTAGTGTAGGATTTTCTCCATTTGCTGCACTGAACTGAAATGCTGTCGGGATTTTTTTTTTTTTTTTTAAGAAAATAAATCAATAGAGTGAATTTACTTCAGTCTTTTATATTTCATGTCATATCACTTTTAGTGTCATCACGTAATGACCAGGTGTTTGTGAAGGGAGAATATGAGAGACGAGCTGATTGTCACGCCCAGCTTTAAGGACTGATGGACTGTGTTTTGTGGAGGGCATGACATGACAGGCCAGTCTTTTTTAATCATATTAAGGGAAGGCTTCATTCTTAACGACACTAAGACAGCGGAGGTCCTTGCGAATTAAACCAAGTATTGACTGTGTGATTATGGTTGCACGAGTAGAGACCAGTGGTAGCTTCAACAGGCTTGTTTGTTAATGTAAGCTGTTAGCTGTAATGCTAACGCGATGGTCTAACTCCTGTCTAAGTCTGTACTGTCTTTAATGTTTTGGAAGCCAAAATAAGTCCATATATCCGCTATGAATGCAGCAGAAGTCTCTGCTGGGTAGGCACGAGCAACTGGCTTGCTCAGACCAGAAGTCTAGCGTGATCTCGTTGTCTAAAGAGAGGAGGGAAGAGTCAATGGCCTGCTGCCAACTAGCGATCAGGGTAAAATTGCAACACAAACTACTGCTCCAAGAAAGTAAATTATTAATTAATAAAATATCGATACTGCATTTTAAAATATTGATACAGTCTCGGGCCAGGAAATACCGCGATATTTGAGTGTATCGATATTTTGTCCCTCCCCAACAATATAATAAGTAGAGAACATTCCTTGTTTTAAAATGAAGAACCTTAAGCCTGTTGCTTGTTTTTCTCCAGATAGAACACATCAGGGTAGATGACAACACTGTCATGCCTAATGAATGGAAAGGTTTGGGGGACAGCTGGGTTACTTTTAGTCAGAATTTAATGAGAGCTGATGTCTTTCACAAAAATTCAAAATATGTACTGACTGAAATCCTAACAAGGGGAGGTAAATAATGTAAAGTGCTGGTTAAATGATGTTACTGATATTGTTGATCAGACTTTGAATGGAACCACATCACACAGAGCAGGTAGGACCATGTCTGAAGACTAGTGGCATATCAGGAGACAGAGAGACTGATTTTGTCATTAATAGATGTACCTTTTGGCTGTCTCCGACAAACTTTCTGCAGTTTCAAATGCCTGCTAAATAGGCACTTTGTCTGGCAATATTCTGCGTGCCAATAACCTTTTAAGTAGAATGTCAGAACATAGGCGTTTAAACCAGTGATGACTGTGTTGCAAAATCTATTCCATGGCAGAAATTTTAGCAGTGACGGTATTAACATTGGTTTACTGCCCACCTCTGGTTGACTCTTTGCTTTGTTATTACCAGGGGATTCCCACATTATCTCAGATTTTTAAGTCAATGAAGTTCTGTCATATTGTAAAATTATTTACACTTTAAAGTGTAGTTTAACTGAATATAGTGTTCACCATAAACACACATGTAAAGTGTAACATTTAACTTTATATGAGTCTGTTTTTTGTGTATTTTTCTTTGTTATAGAGGTGTGACTTTACCTGATCAACCTGGTTTGAGATCTTTTCTCTTGTTGTCTTTGCCAATAAAGAATGATCATATTTTAATGTACAACTTCCCAGTAAATACTCAGTACTTTAGGTAAACCTTAAATAAATACTTTTGTACTTTTACCTGAGTAGACTTATAGACTAGTACTTTTACTTTTACTCAAGTAACTTAATATTTTACCTGAGTAACTCACTTTTACTTGTGTACCATAGTTGTGTACTTTTTTTTACCTCTGAAGGCCAGTTTTTAAGAGTTGTTAGGCAAAATGACTTTGAAGAGAGTCATGAGTGAAATTTTTCTAGCGTGGCTGAAATGCATAAAACTGTTGTCTAACCAATCACATAAAATGTGATTAAGAAGAATTTAAAGACAGTTACATAGAGACATAGGAGTTATTATTCCAGCACTGTGGTGTCATTTTAAAAGAAGTCTGTGCCAGATCACAAGGAAAATTATTTTTATCTTCACTACCTTAAAAGACTCGTACTTAATCTCTTCATTCTTTGCAAATTGATAACATACGGCATGTGTTGACTGTTGACCGTAGTGTCATGTTGGTAATGACTCCTCACCTCAGGCTTGCCGCCCCAAGTCAAACAGAAGTACTGGGCTATAAAGAGAGACACTTAAAATGTGCACAAGCAGGTTTTAGGTCAACATTTACAGCACATAACCTTGGAGTGTACAGGGTGTGTGAGTGTGTTTTGTGTGTTTGTGGGTTTTAAACATGACTTACATTTCCTCTACTTTGGGGTTAACTGAAGACCACAGATATTCATTTGCACACTTTCTATTCATTGAACCATCCCCCTATGAGTGTGTTGTACACAGCAGACTTGTATGAGTATAGAAGTAGGCCTAGGTGTACTTCAAAAAAATCTCCACCCTTTCAGAAAAGCACTTTTCAAAACTAAGGGTTGCAGCTTGTTAACAAAATTCTGAAGAAATGTATGTTTTATTGTCAGTATATCACAATTTCAGGACAAAACATTAACTAAAAACATACTTGTTCTTCTTGGCTTTTTTTATATTTCCTGTTGTTTGAGAAACCTGGTGAGCCAAAAATGTCTGACATCATAAACTATTCCTCTTTGAACCTTATTAGAAGATCAGCAGAGTTTAAAAGGCCACAGTGCAACAGGCCATATGTAATTCCTTCTGAGGAAAAGCAGCTAAACATCTCAGTCATATGTTCAGTGATTGATGGGAAAGATCTCTATCTGTTTGTCTCATGCAGGTTCATCGGTGTGACAAGTCATGCTCATACCAGAGAATACCAGGAAGTTTCACACTGTGTCAGGGTCATGAGGTGTGTTTAAAAAACGCAAGGCTTTGGTACTTCAGGCTCATTGTTTTGTGGAGGTCAGGTATCTGTGTTCATTAAGTTCCTTTCTCGATTTACCTGCAAGACTTTAAATCAGTGGATGCATTAACCCAGTGATTTGTTGTAGAGTAGTTCTACTTTTGGTAGCTAACTTTAGCAACAGATGAAAATGTAATGTTCCTAGATGAATTTTTTCAACCCCTTCCCTGTGGTTTGTAGACTTTGATGCTCAAATCTCATTGATTTAAACTTTTGAATCCTGCTGGCTGCTCTTTCTGTTGGTGACTTTATACCTCCCTGATTATTTTTTCATCATAGCCACTGATGATAGTCGTTTCTGCCTTTCACTGCTTTGATCTGTCTTATTTTTTTGGTTTCTCACAACGTGATGCAAGTTGGAGGAAATTTGCTGGATTATTTATGACCACTTGTGAATATTTAATCTCTTTTTTGGTTGTGCACTTTGTTTTGAAGGAACTGAGGCTTTTAGGCAGATCAAAGTTAAATCATAAAACGATTTTTTTTTTCTCATATGTGATGTGTATCAAATTTTCTTGAAGCATTATAAATGTAATCTTGAATTTGTTAATGAGTAGGGGTTTGCTACATGATATGGATTTAATTCCTTGTAAACTACTTAATATACCAAGAAAATGGGTCTAAAATCAATAAAACTCAGCACATTTACAGTGCATTCAGAAAGTATTCAAATTCTCTTCACTTTTTTCAGTGTTGTTATGTTGCAGCCTGATGCTACAGTGGACAACAGATATTCTGAATTTTTGTCAATCTACACTCAGTACCCCATCATGACAAAGTGAAAACTGAATTTTTTTCTTTTTTTTTTGCAAATTAATTAGATAAACTGAAATATCACATTGGCATAAGTATTCAGACCCTTTGCAAAACACTTGAAATTTATCCCAGGTTCCTTTCTCTTGATCTTTGCTGATATGTTTCTACGCCTCGATTGGAGTCCACCTGTGGTAAATGAAGATGATTGGACATGATTTGAAAAGGCACACTTCTCTCCATAGAAGGCCTCACAGCTGAAAAAAATACACATCAGAGCAAAACCAAGTCATGAGGTCTGAGGAACTGTATACAGAGTTTAGAGACAGGATTTTTGCAAGACACAGATCTGTAACCTTGCAAAGCAGATGGATTTACCAGACTCTATGGCCGGCAAATCCATCTTGAAAAGCTACAATCTACAATGTTTGTGCTGCACCAAACACAGTTCAGACCAAAAAGCGTCATTTGAAGAGAATGAGGCCTATAGTACATCATCCTTGTGGGGTTGTGGTAAGTTGTACTCTGAATGGTTGTATACAATGGCTGTGAGTGGAATGATTAGCTCAGACTTAGCCACGGCAGCGGTTTTGTCAGAACTGGGCCATTTTCCTTTTTTTAAAACACCAGCAAAGAGCCACACTGAAAGCTTTTCATGACGGAAAAGATGGCCTGTTTCGGCATTGGTTTGCAATAGTTACTAGGGGCGAGGGAACAAAATGATACAACATAGTATCGCGATGTTTTTCACAGCAGTATATAGTATCGTATCTTCCGCCAAGTATGTATTTTTTCAAATTAATTGCTAATATGAACTGAAGCCTCTGATACTGGATAAATAGCATCAGTTGCTTTTCTGTCCACTTGATGCTGTTGCACCCTTTGTCCACTGAGGTCAGCAGTGGTGATGGTCATACAGCAGGAGAAAGTTAGTACAACCAATTTGGTAGCACCAAGGAAAGGACATTAGAAATGCAAGCAGGGCACAAACAACATGGTTATGACACATGGGGTTTGCAAGGAGTGCCACATGAAAATAAAATGCTGTGGTGATACGATAAAAATGAAGGCAAGGCTAATGCTAAATCAGCTAAATAGTTGAAAAAATGGTATCGATAGCAATATATCGCAATATATGGTGTTCTGTGTATTGCAAAATGTTTAAAATAGCAACAATATCGAATTATGGTATATTATTGTGATAATATCATATCATGGGGACACTAGTGTATTTCGCCCCTAATAGTTGTGGGTGGGGTCTGTTGGTGTGTCCATGGCTGCTACTGTGGTAGCTATTAGCTTGGATATAGCTGTAGGAAAGTGGCAGTTTAACTGGAAATGGACACATTGTCTTTCAAAACAAGAGTCGCACTAAAAGCTTGTCTTGGCAAAGTAAATGTTTCAAGCATGATGTCTCCCAACCAGCCTTAGCATGAATTTATTCACTGAGGAGCTCAGCCATTCACAACTACGGCAGCGGCAACCTGTCAGCTCATGTGTGTCTTGTTGCTCTGATTGGCCTATCTTGAATGTGACAGACAGAACATTCCTCCAGTCACCTTCTGGGAACTTTTTAGAAAGTCCTGCCCCTTCCCAAGGGTTCTCTATGGGAGTGTTTCCAGGATGTATGAAATATATCCATGCAGTAGACATATGAACCAGTCTATTTGGCATGCCAGGTTGACGGATCTGAGGAAGGCTACAAAAAATTCTGCTGCACTGAAGGTTCCCAAGAGCCCCAGTGGCCTCCATTATTCTTAAATGGAAGAGCTGGTCACCCAGCAAAACAGGGCTGAAGGAAAGGGCCTTAGTAAGAGAGGTGTGTTTCCCATTAATTACATAGATTATGGCAGCCTGCTATAGTCAAATCTTTACCAGCATAGTCTAATTTCCCCACCAATGTTACATTTTTGTTGTGCAGACATCCGGTTGGTCTGCTTGGCAGTGATCCCATATGCACACATGAACTGTGCAATGCACACAGCAAACAGCTCCAGAGTGTGTGGTGCGGGGGAATGCTTTGCACTGTGTGTAAGCTTCAGACACACATAAGCTAGCAGAGACAGAGCTTTGAAACGTTTCAGGTGAAACACAGACTTTTCTGCTTGGCTTTCATTTGGAGTTTTTTGCAAACTCCAAGCTGACTTTCATGTGTTTTGCACTGAGGAGAGGCTTCAGTCTTGGTCCAGCCCCTATGCCACAAGCCCATATCACTGGAGGGCTGCAGTGATGGTTGTCCCTCTGTAAAGTTTTCCCATCTCTACAAAGGCACATTGGAGCTCCGTCTGAGTGGCCATCAGGTTCATAGCTCCAGGGTACAGCTAATAATGATCCAAATTAAATTAACAAATAAACCATCAGGTTCTTGTCACCTCACCTCTTTTACTAAGACCCTTCTCCCCTGATTACTCAGTTTGGCAGGGCAGTCAGCTCTTTGAAGTCCAGGATATGCCAGCATAAAATTTTAAAAAGTGAGGGGGTGATGACTACTTTCTGTATACTGTAGATAAATTGTCTTCACCAGATCAGACAGTATTTCAGGAAGCTGTGACCTTTCTGTTAAAGGACATTTGCTTTAACGGCTGCTACCCCGCAGACCACAGAAGAGACGTTATCTTTAGATGTGTGCAGGATCAGGTTCCACTTTCAGAAAAAAATTGAGACCTCATCTACTGTAACCTTGTTTAAGTCTACGGCTGATCAGCCATTGCTCAAAGGTCCAGATTTCCAAAAAGCTTTGTTTCCCCATCTCTGCTGATGAAGAAAAAAATGGTTTTATAAATGTATTTTTAGGGATGCATGATATTATCAGTCTGATATCGGTATCGACAGATACTAGCTAAAAGAGGTAAATATCGGTATCGGTAGATATCAATATTTCTGCCAATATTTACATAAGATATTCTGGCTGTGAATATCAGCAAATATCAACTGTAAAAATTGGCCATATATACAAATAAATTAGTGGAGTTTTAGGCTGGACCAACAGTCTTATGTAAGTAATGATCTTTTTCTTTCTTCATCCTCATTCTTTAAACTTTGAAGTGGGTTTTAGGAAAAGAAGTTTTGTTCTTTTTCATCCTTAAACCTTAAATCATCTTCAAAGGACTGAAATTTTGGTTACTGAAGAATACAGCTACTTTAAAGGAGCTTTTCTGACCTCGTTTAACATCGCAGCCTGATGTTTGACTCACTGTGGACTTAGAAAAGAAAGTCATAGTTGGCTAGTTACCTGGCTACACGTAATGCTAGAGGTAAACGTGCTATTGAGTAGACTCAGCCTGTGCTGTGTGTCACAAATCACAAATCACTCTCTCCGCCAGCTGTGGGAGCACATATGCCTGGCGCGTGCATCGCAGCACAACGTAGGCATTTAAACTGGTGATGACGGTGTTGCAGAAATCCACTACTGGCAAAAAAATTAATGGTGACAGTATTAATACTGGTAAACTGCCCACCTCTACTGTTAACATCATATTAAACTCTTCTGCTATCATTTTGTTTTCCTGACTTTCTCCGGGTCTATGTCTGTCAGCACAGTTCTCTTCTGTTCCTTTAGTTTTTTTTCCTTTCTCCCCTTCACTAACTTCTCCTTTCACACACTTTGTGTCTTGACTTTCTCTGTTTCCACTCTTAACAATGTCCCTCATTGTTGGCAGAAAGTTGTCAAGCATGATATCTGGGATTAAGACACACTTACAGACAGACGGAGCTATTCTAGACCATTCCATCACTGACCATATCCACTACAGAGGCCTTTTAGGGTCAGTTTTCATGGCATACAAGCCACTGGTTTGGGAACATTGAGTTCCCTAATCTCCATGTGTCATTGTCCTCATCTGTCAGTTGAAGCTTGTGTGTTATGTCTCACTCTGGTTTTATTTCCATTCAGTTTCCTGAAAACAAAACTATCAGGTAACTTGTGGCAGTGTGGTTTTTTCTCTTTCCCTTCTGTTTCAATAGTCAGAACCAATACAGGAATTTCAGAGCCAAAAGTGGGATTTTATCTAGCTTTTAAAGAGGCTTAGGACCAAGCAGTGCCAGTTCATTTGGTTTGGGGGGAAAATAGAGGCTGAGGAATGCCTTTAGAGGAATAAACATCTTTATTTGCAAAAACAAGCCTCTTGAAAGCCCTGTTTAATGACCCTAAGAAGAAGCAAAAACTCCAAAAATGGTTGAAGATGATGGTTTGTATTTGGGCTTTTGTAGAAATAGGGGGGCAAATTTTGAACTGATTATAAAGAGGAAAAGCAGATTGCACATGCCTGGATGTTAAAACCCATATTGAAATGTTAAAAATAAAAGACTTTATGTCCTATTAAAGCTGTTTAAAATGTTTCACTTGCCATGAATATTAGATAAAATATTTTACTGAATTATTAGCTAAATAGGCAAAATGAAGTCATCTTCAGTTGCCTTTTTTGGTAGAAGACAATAACCTTTATCTGCATGCTTGGGAGTGAATAATTCTGCTGATTTTAAGCTATTAACAGACATTTTATCTCTACAAGGACAGTTGTAGAATGGCAGCCAGGACTCACCTGCTAGTAAGCTGAAAAGCAGAAGATAGCTTTGACTTCAATCCATTATTTTATAACGACTCATGCCAAAAAGAAGTTTACTTAGCAGCTATCATGCTGATGAAATACTGTGATGCTGTAACTCAGCTTAAGTGGAAGCTTCCTCCATACTAGCAGAACAGCCTCTTCTGCCTACATATTATCATTTTAGAGTACAAGTGAGTCATAACATTTATTAAAGTGAACTCTGCCAAGAAGACCTTGCAGAAGAGCGTACTTGCGTGTGGAAACAAATGGAGGCTTACTCTAATGTTCGTTGAAAACGGAGCTGGAGGGTAGTGTTAGGCCCATGTAAGGCAGCATATTCTACCTACTCTGATGATTTTTATTCCATGTGCTTTTCACTTAAAGTTGGCTGTAATTCATTGCCAACTGGGATGATCCTTCTTAAATGTAACTCATTTTTAGAGTATTTTTCAAAGAATTACATCTGCAAATCAGCTCAATACAAAAAAGATAATTTAACAATTTACTGTAAGCCTACAGGGCCTTTGTAGGAATTGAAAATCCTTGGATCCTGTGAGAATGAAGTGTTATAAAGATAAAATGTTTCCAAAGTATTGTAGCAGAGCTGTAATTCTTTGAGGTAAGAAGTTGTTTGTGCTGAGAAAGGCACCTGCAGAGATGCTACAATACATACAGAGAATTCCGACTAAAAGATATTCTCTTAACTCAGTATTTTTCTTCTGTTCATGCTCCTGTCTGTGCTCCTCTGCTCCTCTTTGACGTAGAGTCAATGCTTTCGATGTGGAAGTGATGCCAAATGCTTAACGAGTTGGGTGGCTTGTTGTGTAACGTTCGGTGAGAGGATGAATGAAAGAAAAGCAGAGGAAAAAAAAGGAGATGTAACAAGACTCACAGATTCTTGCAGAGATGGATAGAATAAGAGCATTAAGAAGGGGAAAGGGCAAAAAGACTAGCAATGTGATACAAGGTGCATGTGTTTCAATAATCATGGTTAACTTGTTAGGAAATTAAAGACATTGTGTTGCAGAGATCAACAACATAGGCTGATGATTTTTTTGAAATAAATCATATCTACTGGAAAAAACGCTAAGTGCAACACTGCTTTTGAAAGGATTTAACAATTAGTTGATAGAAGAAATCCCAAGCATTACATTGTTTTATTCAGTATTAGTGTGTGTTGTTACTGTGAGCAGCCGAAGGATCAAATGTTTGATGTTTTAGTACAGTTCAAAGGTTGTTCTTGAACTCAGGCCAACGAAAGCCTTTTCACATAGCACTGTAAACCCTGATGGCTATCCAAATTCATATAAATTAACTTTACTTGATTATCAAGTATAAGTAATTAATTATAGGTTTCACAAGTAATGTGTAATTGCAGGGTGAAGAAACCATTTTATTGTAATTTCAAATAAATTCAACTACAACTGCAACTCTCAACTACAACGTAGGTAAGGCCTAGGTACTTGATCATTTTGATTGAAATTTTTGACAATCATCCCTTAATCTGCAGAGTTTTCCCAGAATACCTTTGGGCATTAGACACTTTTGCACCATGAGTGAAGTTACTACCTAAGTGAATTGCGTCTTGCCTATAGTACTCCATGCTTGAGTTTTATGTATGGGTGCTAAGCATGATGGAAGAGCTCATCCTGGTTCAGAGGGCACTTTTCAATCATTATTGCACCCTTTAAAACTGACAAGTGGAAGGTTGTTAAAAAAGATGATGTAAGAAAGCTTAAATAACTAAAACAGCCACACCAGCCCTGTTTCTCACAGTTAGTAGTACACACTTTAAGTTTTTTAGTAAATAGTACGTGATCACTTCAAGAATTTTTTGCATTCTGCTGAATTTTGTGAAAGATAATCAGAGTTCTCCTAGAATGCCTTTGGACAGTAAACACTTTTGTTCCATGACTGAAGTTATCCACTCAATAAGTGAAGTCCCGCCAGCGTGGAGGAACACTGATACTACATGGCCGATGTACTGAACATGATGAAAAAGCACTTTTTGTTTCGGTGTGCATCTTTCATTCATTGCTATTTGAATTCACAAATGTTAGACTGCTGAGTGGCATAAATGTTTGAAGTTACAGTATATGTGAAAGATTTATGTGAAAATTGAAATGGATGAGAAAAGTAAGTTAGACCAACATAAATTTATAAGTAAAGTTGTGCACAACACTAAAAATGTTTTTGTGACTGCAAAACACAATATCTAGTTTGATTTACTGAGGTCAATTTTTGAATACTTAGTTTTTTTAAGGCAGTTGGGTTGCATGATTTTTTTAAATGTAAGATTTATTGATTGAGTTTTACAGAGTGGGTGCAGCCTAACTGGTAGGCTATCTGCACCCCTGATGCTTTAGAGTCAAACTCTCACAGATGGGTTTATTGTTCTACAGCAATGAATGAAAATAAATGCATCTTGAAATTTTTATGTCATTTTTAGTCACTCATTAAACTTCTTTACTTACACTGAAAATATAGAATTTGCCTTTGTCATGGTTAACTTAACAGTGCCCAAAAAAAGCTGAATCAGTAGTAATTTGGGCAGCTATTTTTTATTTTAGTTGTTATATTGTATTAAGTCTTTACATTAAAATTAGTTTAGTTTTCAGTCCCTTTTTAGTCATTTTAACCTTACAAGTTTTAGTCAATAAAAAGTCCTCACATTTTAGCCTTTACTTTTAGTCAAGCATTTATTTTCTGCTTGCAATAATCTGTATTGTAACATTAATATGCATGTGAAACACTCCTGTTTATGCACTCATGATACTTTTTTACTTTAAAAATGCTGAGGAAAATGCTGTCATACCTTTTATTACAGTGGACAGTGGGTTTTATAAGTCCAAAAATCCAGCCTTAACATTTAGATGTTTTTGTCTCCTTTACAAAAGCTAAACTTACTTTTCATCAGAATTTTTATCATCAAGACCTGCTTTTAGCTAGTCTTAGTCTTGTCTTCTTCATGGGAAAAGGGTAGTAGACAAACATCTTTAGGTATGGTTATAGGCAATGAAATTAACACTGAGCAAAATTAACTTCTAAAAGATTCAAAAGCACAAAGGTTCAGAGGGCATTTAATTATTTTTCTGTTAAAACCAATATATTATAATAATGTATCAACCAACTTATTACCCTCTTTATTTATAGTGTATGCTCTCTAAATAACCTACATTGGCATATTTAACAACTTAAAAAGTACTCTGTAGCTCAAGCAAATGCAATTGCCCTTCTTTCTTGCTGCCTACCTTCTGTGAATTTCTGACTCCACCCTTTAAAAGTAGAGCTGCTTTAAATATTTTACCGCGTAGACATATTCCCATACAGACAGACTAAGTGGACAGGAGCAACCCCAGAGGACAGTTTCTATCTCCATCCACTCTTGAATACACCAACACACATTTATCCTTGCTCCATCTCATAAACACACACACAGTGTTGTCCTTGCACCTTTGCCACACACACACTGTCACATGTAGAGTGATCACAAAATGAGCATTCACGCACAAATGAGCATGTACACTAAAACCAGTTCTGAGGTGGCTGCAGACACACACTTGACATGGATTCATAGTGACAGTTTGCTCACATCAAACTTCACATGGGCATGCACAGACATGCAGGACACACACCCAGAAAAAACAAATACTCGCTGGCACAGCTTCTTTGCCGAACCAGCATCTTGATTATGATGTTCAGTCCTTGCCTCCAGCAGACTTTTAGACAGCTGTACATCACATGCCTCAGATCTAGAAGATGAGGTTAAAAAGGATGAAGGAGGGAAAGGGAAGGGGGAAGATGACAGATGTGGCAGGCAGAGCTTTAAACAGAGGGGATATACGCATACACAGTAATTGATTTTATCATGACAGTACTGACAGTTTCAGCTTTTATTTTTTTTTTTTCTCAAAATAGAAAACAAAATAAAAACAGAAACTAATATTGTTGTGAAAAAGACCAGGATTAAACATGGTTGAAAGTGTTTTTTTCCTCTGATGTGATGTAGCCTGTAGAGTTTATTATCTTAGTCATATAATTATTTCTATCAATCTGTGTCTCTGTGGTCATCTGGGTCTAAAATGTTTCTGGTGTTTTTTTTTTTTTTCTTTTTTTTGCAAATGGTGTAGTAGCCTTTCTTTGACATATTACTTTAATTTATCACACTTGGTGTTATATATTTGCATCAAGTAAATATGTTGACTTTCTTAAATGGTGTGTATTTAATATGATAGATTTGGAATTTTAATTTTTCACTTCTGTGGCTTATATGCACTTAAACTCCCAGAAATTAGCAGGTATTGGCTATGTAAATCAGACATCATCCATAAATATCCGCAACATGCACCAATATACCATCAGGTATTAGTGGTTGCCTAGGTTACCACACACTCAAGGAAACCCATTATGAGCACTGGACATTTTGAATTAAGCCCAGAACATACAATAACCATTAGACTGTCTACTTCCCAACTCCTGTCTCAGCTACGCTTAAGTTATTTCTTCTGTAATAATTAGTGTCTCCTTGTGTACCAGGCTGATAAAATCAAGATGACAATCATTCTTAACAGGAAATTGCTGTTGACTCTTGATATTGGTGCTGAAAACAGCACATTTAAAACTAACAGCTATGATGAAACCTTAAACACAGATGAATTATAATCAAGTATATCTCTTCTTTTTGTTTCTTCTCAGTGTAGCTAGAAGGGAATCCTGCAAGAGGGATTAGCGGTCTGTCAATGAGGAACTACCGGCTCATCTTCTGCCACAACCTGAAGCAGCCATAGATGGTTCAGTGGTTCACTGGTCAGGGGAGGAGAGGATAGGACACACTTTCACTGCTACACGGTGAGTATACACAAAACAACTATAACTTAAAACACTGAAAACATGATAGACACCATATGCACACTTTTATATTTATTTGAATTAACTTGTGTTGTAAACTGAGAAACTTCAGATACATCAGCATGAATTAAACTGTATCGCTTAATAGCACAACTGATTTAAGTTCACAGAAAGTGTCTTTATCATTTGAGCTGCCTCAAGCAGGCAGAATGACTCTCTGTAATCGGAGATAGCATTTCCTTCACTTGATACTGGACAACATGTTTATTGTTATGTGATGTAGGTTGTAATAAGAAAAACAAGCATAAACTACATGTTTGAATGCCACTGACATTCATATGCTTCTTTCAGCAGCATCATGTTTTTATTCTCTGTCCGTCTGTGTCTCTGTCTCCGTTCTTGTGAATTTAATAACTCTCATATGCCTGCAGGGTACTCACTTCTTCAAATTTGGCACAGTCATGCTCATGGCTTCAAGGAGAAACTGATCAAAATTTAGTAATGAAGTCGCTGTTGCCTCAAAACAAAAAACAACAACAAAAACTTGACATTAAAATTCAATGACAGAACTTCATGTTTCAACTTACCCCCAGTTTGATTTCTAGCTGATATAACCATCTTGGGTTCAAGGTTGTTATTCAAATTTTGTGTTCCATCATCCAGCCTTGACAGCAAGTTGGGTTGTTAAAGAGAGATGAAACATTTTCTAGAAGGATAAATGTGGACAATTATTATTTGAAAATTAAAGGGAAAAAAAGAGTGGCACTTCCTCTTTGACAAAATGATCTACTTTTGAAGGGCACACTCAGGCACACAGAGCCTCTGACTAAGACCTTCTCACATTTTGTAAAGATACTGATAAAACCAAAAGTGATGTTTGTACTTCCTGTGAAAAAGATCTCATATTTCTAGAGGAACTAATTCTACTACAATATTTGCAACTCTCACAATTTTGAAATCTTAATTTAATAAGAATATTGAATAATTAATCAAGGAATCAGACATTTTCAAGGCCTATTAGACGCACAGAATGTCAATTCTGCTGCCAGGGGGCTATCAATAAAAACAATAACAAAAGATGATGTTGAGGGTGTTGGGGAATTACCAGTTACTCCCTGCTACCACTCGAAAATCCCCAATACAGTGAACACAAACTGACTCACATAAGTTTAGTTTTCCAATGAATGAGACACTGTCACCTTACAGGATGAGTCAGCATACCATAATATTACCTTATAATATTCTTACTTGCTGTTATAGAAATCTTTTAATGCCAGGTGAGATATTAACATCACAAGGAATTGTTTCCACCTTCATAAAGTTTGAAAGATAAATATTTGGAAAGAAAATTTAGGTGTCTGTGCAGATAGCAATGATAAAGGTGGTGACAAGCTTAGAAAAATGTATCGTTTGAAGTCAGTTTTAAGTAATAAATGACAGAAACCTTGATGATTAAATCTAGAACTGTATGTTGCCTTTCCTCATGAACTGATCCAGTACTGAACCGTGATCCCAAAACTGAGGTATGAACTGAAACTGTGGCCTCTGTGAATTGTTACACTCTTAAAAACACACAGCATGCTCACCAACTCCAACAAATCACCTATAAAAACTAATACCTTTTTCTAATTCCTAGTAAGCATGTTGCTTCATGTCCTCATGCATAAAAAGTTTAACATCAATCAGACAGTCAAACGGCTGAGAAAAAGCAGGTTTCTTATATAATAACAAACTGGTTTAAAACCTGTTATCAGAGGTGTGAGGGGAAGACGGACAGCTGACCACTTCAAACAAGTAAAGCTTCGTTCTTGGCAGAAGAATCCTGTCTGACCACACTGTTACACTCTCTCTGTCTATCTATGTGGCTTCTGTTGACCAATACCATGTCTCCTGCACTTCTAGGTGAGATATACTGAAGCTTTAATCATTTTGAAACAGAATAAGATATCCTTCTTCTGATAAACATTTGGGGATGTCCACCCTCCTCTTTTGAGTGAAATAAACACCATCTGCCACTGTTTGAATCCAGATGACTCACCATCCGACCAACATCAGCAGAGTCCAAGGTTTAACACAAATCATTGTTGCAAATTCTCAATTTTCTTTGCTTTGCATTAATTTCCATTCGACAGCCAGGCTCTGACAGTGACATGGTCCCCTTTGCATGGGAGCTGAGGCGAGATGACGACAAAGAAACCAGCAAAAACACTGCAGGGATGGGAATTTAATTTAAGTAGTGACCTTTAAATGATGATTATGCAACGGATAACTAGATAAATGAAAGAGAAAAATACTTGTCCCACACTGAATCATGTTTATGGAATTTAAAAAGACATCCCCTGTGTGAAAGAATAATCATAAGTTGTCTCTTCATCTTAAATCTGTCTCCTTGTCTTTGTGCTATGGCCACCCAGATGCATGTTAATGAAGCAGATTGGTCTTCTGAATGCAAATATACATACAGCCATTGAAGATAGTTGATTTGAGCCTTATTTTCTGAATATACCATTTAGGAAACACCAACAGTCCATATATACAGAATATTTGCAGTGCATCACAGGGCAATTGACTCAGAATGTACTTAACCATATACTCCACCTCCATTTGTTCTCCCTCCATGAAGGACAAGGTGACAGGTCATCGCTGACCTGTGGCCTGTTGCTGCTGTCCGTTCGACTCCTCCTTCATTTCTGAAGGGAAGGCTAAAACCGTGCAACATAGTCTTAACCAGCCATTCCTCTCCCTTCATGTCATCTTTGTTTGTGACAGAGGTAGAGCATGCACGGATGTCTGCTTATCACTCATCAGTCTCTGCAGGTGATTATTTTGTAAAATCATTCCATCTCACTTTTTGTTCTAAGCTCTGCTCCTCTTGTATTTTTTCTCCTGAAGACGTGAGGTCTTGGCGGGGTTGTGGTGAGGAGGAGGAGGAGGCCATGAGGAAGAGTGTGTCTCCGTTGCCAGGCAATGAGGGCAGGAGCTCAGCCAGCACCACGCGGGTTTTCGGCGTTCCGTTGGAGGAGGTGACACACACGCACACAATCAGTGGCCACGAGGTTCCTGCACTGGTGAAAAACATCGTCGAATACATCGAGGAGCATGGTGAGTGAAAAAAAGAGATTAAATCTGATTATCAAAAGAAAAGTTTTCATAAGCCAAATCATGAAGGTAGGATATCAGGGTTATGAAATCAGTATCTGACAGAGTGTATTTCCATGACTCATACAAACCCACAAGTATGTTGGTGCATTCGTTTTCATGAATTTGACTGGTAAACTGGCAGTCATTTAAATATTATAATATGTATACTCTGAAAATGCACAGAAAATTAAACTGTAAGGAATTATATGTAAATTAATGACAGAAAACTTCATCAGATGCACAATCCAAAGGCAATGAAATTTAGTAATGTTTATTTGATATGTTTATTGTAGATAGGATAAAAGAAAGTGGGGAATGACATGGAAGAATGTTAACGGGTGCACTTTTGAAGATTTTTTAAATTAAAAGGTGATAGTGAGTCACTATGGACATAAAATTAAACATCAATTAGCCCAAAGAAAAGTAAAAAGAAAACAATTTTTTAATGTCAATGCTTCCATCCTGCTTGTCATTACCCCCTCTCTCCCCAGTGTTCAACTCTATCCACTGCCTGTCTTTACAATGACGGCATAAAAGCCCCCCAAAAAATCTAACACATTTTTGTACTAATAATTAAGTTAATTTGTTGTTATATAATGCTTAAAGTCAGTTCACATCCAGGGTAAGGAGTTTACATTATCTTGTAGTTGTTCTGGTTTGCCTTAGTTTTTCTTGGGTTACAATGCTGTATTCTGTATTATATATGTACAGGTAATTTTGTGCACACTTTAAGAAGCTTCCATTCATTGTAAAAATGGGAAGCTCTTGAATCAAGATAAATGGGTATTTTTATTTAGCAAGACTGTTTTCTTATTTTGGATAAAGAGTAGTGTAAAGCAGTACCATTTAGTTTTGATTTTTTTCAGTAAAAAGTCGGGGTGGGGCAGACGTGTATATGAAAATATGCCATGATATTGACTTGTGTGATTTGGTTATTGAATCACTGAGAGAAATAATGATATTCTAAATAAAAACCTATAGTGCTCCGAATAGATTTCCCTCCCAGTGTGACTCACTCTGTCACTGCTTCATGACTCCTCATGGTTGTACTTATGACTTGAACAAGGATGATATGTAAATAGAACATTATTTTCCAAAGGGGATTACATGCTGATAGTTGCAGAATAGTTATAATGTAATCATATTGTTACTGTGGGCCATTCCCACCAAAAGTTGCATTACTTTATATTAATAAGGTCACAGATATCATTTTTAGCCCACTTCTATTGCACTTGTGCACATTAATTATTTGAATTCCACCGTGAGTGTCCCATTTATCATGCCTAAGCTTCTTCTGAGTGCTGTGTTACATCTGATAGCACGCTGTAATGTTTCAGTTTCCCATGCACGCCCGGCTGCTGTTGCCCTGCCGTGACTGCTCTTGCATCATGATAAACCAAAATATGTTGGTTGTGGAGATCCAGTTTATGTGATAAGATGAACTCTGGATGCACTGGGAGACAGCTCCATGGTCTGCTTCCTTCTCTGTTACATAACAGTTCTGTCAACTATGGCTCCACTTGTGAAAACAGAAGAGCTTAGTGAATAGAGAAAACCTACCAAAAGATCTGGACCTGGGTCTTTCCCACAACCGCCCCCTTAAAACATTTTCTTCAAGCCTCACAGAGCAGAAACTTTACTCTTACATCATTGTATCTTCATAAGAGCTGGTTGGCACTTGGACTTGTTGTTCTGGAGGGTGAGAAGATCACAATGAGGCACTTCTACCAGCTAAATTCTTTACACTAAGGAGTCTAAAAAATATATGGGTTTAGCTGGTGATGGTATTGTTCATATGTCCCATTCAGCCAAAAACAAAACCATTAAATCATTTTGTGCCAAAGACATAGTGTTAATTTGATTTATGAGGAAATAGGCAAATCTAGTCATTCCTGTTCACATGCCCTATTGTTCTTAGGCAAGAAGCTGAACACATATTTTATACTTTGATAATCAGACCATCACTTTGCACAATAACACACCATTTGTTACTCAGTTTGTAAATGAATAGATAGGATAGTATAGATAGGATAGGATAGGCATTTGATTAACTTTGTGTGCAGGGATATGAAAAAAAAACAGTTTTACAACAGTACTGTACAGAAATGGTCACATCTTGTCAAAAGTAAGTGGAAATACATATTAAAATAATGATATATCTATTGCTATGTGCATATAAAACAAAAAAAAAATTTGCTGGGTTTCATTTTACCATTATGGCACTTTCAAAGAGGCCTGTTACTACAGATAGATTGTTTCATATATCCATTACATGTAATATATGTCACATTCATTTGTAAAACCTCCCATACAAAGTGCATTGGAGGGACAGGACTTTTGAAAAAAATTCTCAAAAGGTGTCTTCAAAAATCTGGTCTGTAGCATATTGTAATGGAGGGTATAGAGGAAAAATTGTTGTTTACAATAAAGAGAACCACGAAGAGGAGTTGCTGTGCTCTTCTTTCTAAAATAACAAAAGGAGAGGAGATGATCTGTTCCCACTGTTTGTTACTTCAAGCCAGGGATGTTTAATCATCTAGCTGTCTCTGTGATCCTTCAGGAGGAATCATACAGATGTTTATAATTCTGACCTCCATAACTAAAAATTATTTAAAATCAGCCATCTTGGCATCTTGCATGTCTGTGTTTGTTACAATTTTGGAGATGTGCATGGCCAGCTGAAAAATTGCAACAAACCCACGCAAAGGTGCATGTCTGAAGATTTGATTTCATGTTTGACACGGACTCACAACTCCGTGGATGCATTAAACATAAAACAGGCTTTAGTACAATCTACAATACATACAATAGCGTCATTAAATAGGTAAATCAAACAAGTGGACTATTGTTGAGTTAAATGAGTAAATAAATAGGCAGCTACACTGTAAATGGGCAGATAAATTGATTTTTATTGAACATAAGTGAGTATGTGAAAAGATCATGTATAAATAGACAGGAAATTAAAAGGTAAATATGACTGATTTAGTTGGTGTGCTATAACTGAAGTAATTGGAATGCTTCTTAAATACCAACCATGTAATATAAACCGCATCAACCAATTTTCAGTTATGAATAAATAAAGGGGAATGGCAAAAAATCATTTGAGAATTAATGTTCATGTTTAACTATTCCAGGGGGGGAACACAACAAACATAAGCTGTTTTCATTTTCTGGAAAGGAGTATAGGAGATTTAGAAATGGGACATTTTATGCTCTTGTAGTTTCAATAGTATATCAAGAAAAGATTCTAAACACAAATTTAGGAGCATATTTACAAACAGGAAAGTGTTGTATCTAGTAATTTGTCTCTCTCTTCCATTGTTGCTTAAGCACATTATCAAGAAACTGTCTTTTTCCTGTTAAACCAGTCAGGCCAGTGGATTTTAAGCTTCACCTCAGGTCCCCTCAAGTGACCAATGAAGCAGGATGAGGGTTTGTGTGTCCTGGGGGCTGCTTGACCATATGAGGTTATGTAACAACACCCTAATCCAACCATGCCTGTGCTTAGAGTGTTGCTGCCAGTTCAGAAGTTATTCAGCCAGTGAAAAGACCATAATCCCTCTTATCTAATTTGTGTTTGATGTCTGGGGTTTTAGCAAGAGCAGTCTGTTTTAAATATAAATTCTGAAGATAATCAGAAGTTCAGATGAAAATTTAAAATATGGCAGACATAAGCTATGGTATCTGTGACATTAGTTGTTCATATAATTTTGGGATTGACTTCTTTGGTTGACAAATCACAGTGCAATATAGGGATGACTAGTGTTTTATTACAGTCATTAAACATTGATGAGTAAGGGCTTTAGCTGGGTGCTGAAGCCCTCATGTAAAAAGCTGTTTTGTTGATGGCATTACTTTGTTCACAGACACTTTTGCATCCACATTTTTGTCCTGTATTTTTGCAGTTTTTCTTTAAAATGGAAAGAGGTCCTGCTGCACTACTGTCAGCATGTTGACTGAAACCTTAGATGGAGTGTGATTACTTTTCTATGATTCATTGCCCTCTCATATGGCAGAATGTCAAATATACACAATTACATTAAATATCTTTGAGTGATTTGCACAACTGTTATTTCCAAAACTATCACATGCTACTCATACTGATCTGTTCTGCATATACAAACAGTTCTGATTGACTTGTAGTTGTTATAGGAGCTACCAGCGGTAGTAGCTGGAGCTGCAGAGAACATGCACGCAAAATTCCTTGCATGATATCATGTGACAAAACCATACAGGAACATACCAATACACAAGATAAACAGATAGTTTGGTATGTAAAGTGGAGCAAAGTGTAAAAACCGGCTTAACCTCAAGACCCTCTGATGCTGTCAGTTTATCCTTTGAATCGCAAACAAACTCTGTGATGTTGTCAGGCATAGAGATGACAGCAGCCAATGTTTTCATGCAAGTTTAGTACACATATGCATTTTTAAACACTTAAGCTTGTAGGTCTTGTGTTTTTTTCTTGTGTTGACCTCATGTAAGCTTTGTATGAGGATTAAGTCTGCATTGTAGACCTTCACGCTAGTTTGTTGAAGGATACAAATGATTTACCCCACAAGGCTGTGTTCAGATGTTTTTGTCCTTAATACCCAAATCTAGAATATAGCATCACCATATATCATTTAACCATTTATCTGTCTTTGTTTTCCCAGTTTGTGCTCCGCCTGTATTTTCAAATGCAAAAATGCCTGTAGAATCTCAACCCTTTAAGCACAATCAAGTTATAGGCATCCATTTTTAGGACAACCTGGACTATCAGAATGTGCGTGCTGTAAGGATGCCAGATGAGTGTATCAAAAGCTACATGACCAGAAAGAACAATTTAAAGAACAAAACAGAAATGGAATCTCAGTTAGCTCTGTACAAACCATAGCTATATCAACAATGAACGAGTCTATTCACATCTGCTTTAGTTTCTTCAGGCCTTGTCTATCAGGAGAAAAACATAACTTGCTGACAAACACACAACAGAAACTATTACAGTCATCTATCTCCATAAAACCAACTTACATTTTTGCACACAGGTGGTTTTCAACTGTGTAAAATGTGCATGAATTGCATTTAAGGAGCACAAACATCCTCTTTTTATTATTTGGGCCATAAAAGACAATTTTCGTACCTTCCTAACCTGGCTAATAGCTATCTTGTGTCTTGTTGATCTTTCACTGGCACTGATTGGTCACTACAGCCACAAAATCAAAAGAAGAAGAGATTGGAGCATTGTGATCTGCCAGAAGGCTGACAGGAAGCTGCTGTCTTCAGCTTCCAGTGTCAAAATGGAAGACTGATCGCAACACTGCTGTGTTCTTCATCATGGAAATGTAATAACATTATCACAGATTTAGCAATGTGGATTTGTAGTATCAAATTTCTGAAATAAACACAGGATTAAACATCTGGATTAAAAATGTTCTGGAAGGCATACAAAACACCAGGAGCAATCTGTAGACTGGCAAAAAGGTGAGCTTCTGATCACAGTTTACTCCATAGAGATCGGTCTTATGGTTCCTGAGATATTGTAAACAACACAAGCGCTATTGCTTGGTATTGTTAGCAATCCAGCAGGTGTCAGAGGATTTAAGTTGTTTTTGGTAGGGTAGAGAAAAGAAAAAGGCTCATGCAAACAGAAAATAAAAGCCAATGACTAGTTTCTGTTTGAACTTGAACAAGGTGGTAGTTAAAAAATGTATGTGATTTAAATCACATATCAAACCTAGTCATGAATGTGAGTAAGATGCTATGGTTTACCATGAAGCAGTTATTGAATGGATGTACATCAGAAATACATTTGCAACTAAAGGACATTTTCAGGATCCTAGCTAATAAACCACTAGTTCATTGATTCTCAAGAGATTCTAACAATCCTGAGTCTGCTATTTATAGCCAACTCCTGCTAATCCAATCCTTTTCAGAGATCTGCAGAAGGGGGTTTGTTAACAGAATGTGCCCGGAAATGGTTATCTTTCCATTGACTGAGAAATAATTGTTAGTTGGATGGAGAATGTTCAAATGGAGATATGTGGTATTAACACTAGACTTTTTGTACAATAGCAAAACAAAAAGCCTAAAAACAATTTATAATGAAAAAACAAATGTTTTGTGGTGAGTCAGCAGCTAAAATCTTTATAACTTTGACTTTATCTGATCTGTGTCAACAGGTCATCTGGATCTGGAGGGGCTCTTCCTGGTAAATGGCAACGCAGAGCGCGTGGATTGGCTGCGCCAGCGTTATGACAGCGGAGAAGAGGTGGAGCTAGAAAAGGAGGCAGATCTGGCATCAGCTGTCAGTCTGCTGCGACTCTTCCTGCAGGAGCTTCCTGAGCCTGTTATCCCGACGTCCATACAGGGACACATTCTACAGCTGCACCAAGGTGTGTGACAACTACTGCTGCTCCACTACTCACATTTTTCCTTTTTTTTTTTTTTTTTAACCACCTATTATACCCTACCATTTGTCTCAACATCATCTTACATTTCGGAATCTTTTAATCTTATCGGTTAACAAAATGCACTCGTTATGAAGACAGTTATGGATATTATTTCATGAGAAAATAGATAGCAACGTTCAGTCTTTGAATATTTGATGTATGATTTTTGAGCCAAGTCAGACCAATCCAGTCAACAAATAAAGAGATTGGAGTCAAACACGTTGAAAAGATAATGTAGTCATTTTTCTGCTTTAATATTTTTCTCTCTTTCCTGTGTTTGCCTTGTACTCTTTTGCCTCTGTTTCTATCACAGATAATCTACTCTAATCTCCTGTCATTATAATACTTGTTCTTGTTGTCATGCATATTACAGCAGTGGGGGGTTTGTCTGTCCTGTCATTCATTTTAAATGTATTAAAACCAAAAATGGCACAGCTGTATTACAGAATAGAATAATAACCATTTGGCACATTTTCTCCTAATGCCATCTCCCAATCCACTTCATTTTACTCATTTCAGTGGATTGTTTATTAATCTTATGTGTGTGTGCATGTTTACCACAGATTAAAAAAAAATAGTTTAGCTGTGACTTACTTGATAACCCAAAATTCTCTCCACAGTATCTCACAATACATGAATAAAAATCATCTTTGTAGCAACATTGAGGCATAGAAAAGGTTTACAAGTTGTAATGGCTAAGACGACTACAGACCAACACCTTTTCTTCCTTTATAAAGAACAGTTTGTAAGAGTTGTTAGGTGCGATCAAGCCTATTAAATTAAAAACTCTAATCAGAAACCCTACTGTCATCTTTGACTTCTTCAGATTACAGCAATGAAGAGGAGCTATGTAGAAACTTGAAGTACCTCCTGCAGCAACTTCCTCAGCTCAACTACGGCCTACTGCGCTTCTTGTGCCGCTTCTTGGCCAGCGTGGCATCACTTCAACAGGAGAGCTGGAACATCGGGACACTGGCTGCCGTCTTTGGTCCAGACATCTTCCAGTAAGTAACCTACCTGTTAATTTTGATGATTGATCAGTAGATATCCTTCCCTTATAGTTTCATCCTTTGCATTGTTTTCATTATAGTACTGGTTCTGCATCTTAAGCATTAGATGCTGTGAATTTTTAGTTGCACTATTTCTAAGCAGAAATGTCTGGCATTGCAAAAAGACACCAATGCAAAAGTGCAAAAAATTCTCAAATTTCCTCTGTGTGCACTTTGTGCTGGTGGTAAAAGCTAAGGAATGGACAGGCTAGGTGTTGCTCATAAATTTGTGGTTGTCTAAATGGACTTGAGCTTGTGTAGCGCTTTCCTAGGCATCATACTACTCAAAGCGCTTTCACACTGCAGGTCCCAACTACCCATTCATACCCTTTCACACCATTCACTCAACATTCATACACTGATGGCAGAGGTTGCGATAGAGAATTGGACATCAGTATTTGTTGATCACATTCAGTTGCAACCCATTAAAATGCCACTGACGCAGCGGTGGCATGGTTAAGTGTCTTGCCCTAGGACACGCTGACATGTGGGGATGAATATTTATGCTGTTATTTTACCTTAAATGTCTTTGTTCAATTGGCATTACTTATTAGAAATCAGTTTTCACTGTTGCATTAAAAAGGTTTTTTGTTTGTGGTCAGAAAAACCATATTATTTTGATCATTAATCAATAAAAGGATAAAACACGGTGGGGGGGCTTTTTACAGGCATGATATAATGACAGTTTAGTAATGTCATAATAAGATATATTAATGCTTATGTGTAATAATATGCATTTAAGTTACATATGTATTGGGGAGAAAGTGGAGTGGTGCCATTAAAACAGTATCACCCTACTTAAGGAAATTAATGATTTTGGCATAAATATACACTCCGAGGCACTCTTGGACACTTGCATGTGTATTTATTCTGCTATTGCAATTACTGAATATTGACTTGAAGCAATGTACAACCACTATAACATGACCTTTTTTTCTGCGCACAGTCTGTCAACAGAAGCAGAAGACCTTCGGGACCAAGAGTCTGTTAGCAGAGTCCTGGCTGAGCTGTTGGACAATCAAGAGGGCCTGTTTGACTCTGAAGATGACGACGTCTCCACAACCAATGACTATAGCTCCATCAATGAACAGGTACTGCCAAAACTCTTTAATTCTACCTTATACCTATCACTTTCCTTTTTATCTGTGTCTGCTCTGGTGGCATAAAAATAGCAAATGAGTTAGAAAGTAGGACTCAATCAGCACTGAATCTTTCCAAGCTGAGAATTCCAATCAAACTGCAGCAGGTCAGGCATAACAAGGCATAATTTTCACAATAATCATCAACAGCTCTTATATCCTTTAGCTAATGTTGTAAAATGCTTGATACTACTGAACAGAAAGTTCTTGTCACAGCAAAATATTTTTTTAGATGAATCTAGAAGAACCCCACCTAAACACGTCCAAAGACCCGCACACATGCATGTCAAACACAGAGCAAAAATATCTCCTAAATCTGTAGAATGTTGAGCATTGAATCTGACTCTAACTTAAACATTTGCATACCCAGTTTTTCCCATACTGTGTTGAACTCTACATTCTTTTCATATGTTCTGGGAATGCCAATATGACTGGCAGACTAAACAAACTCAAAGGCTTTTCCCCTGTTGCCAGGCAACACAGCCTCAACACTGGGCCAACAATCACACAGTCAACATTTAAGTCACAATGGAATTTTGTTACAAGATAGCATATGCTTAAAAAACTATAATGATACAACCCTTGATTTCTATCTCACAAAGCCGTTCTGCTATAATTCATATCACATTTCTGATTATGTTCTCCTAAAGAGCAGCCGCTCTGCAAAGATTACATATAAATGTTAAAGTTAAAGGCTAGTCCAGCCTTACATGAAAAAGTAAGTGCAGTCTCTATAGGTGGTCACCCATTCAGTTGCGCTCAACTGTCTGCTTTGGGTCTTTTTGGTTTTGCCAATTCCCTATTTCTCACTTCTTTTATGGTTTAGTTTTTAATCCCTACTTAAATGCTTTTTTAACTGATGCCTTTGAAGGAAACTCAGTTCCAGTTTGTCTTGTAACCTTGATCCTGAGCAGTCATAAGTATTAATACTGTTCCTTTTAGTGAAATCTAAAACCTCTGGCTTGTGAGAGAGAGTTTACTAGATTGAAATTTAGTGCAGCAGTTAGCAGGAGTGGAAATTATGATTCCATAAAAATCTTTGAAAATCAGTTTCTATAACTTTCATAGATTTTGTAATCTGCCATTGTTCTCAAATTTATTGGCTGCAGTGCTTTATGAATCAGAATATAACATTACTTAGAGACGGAGTGAGGGAGAGCTGCCAGAGAGCAACGAGCAGACAGAGACGGTGAGAAAAATGTGTTTAGACAAATCATCTCTGCACTAATCCATGTGTCTTATGTAAGAGAGAGGGCACAAAAGGTGGGTGGTTTACAGAGGTAGAGGGAGAAGAAGCAGCCAGGAAGATGGGGCGACAAGATGGCGGGAGAGCAGGGAGAAGAAGAAAGAGAAAGAAAACACAGGGAGGGGGAGATAGCGAGGGAGGGGAAGGATAAGAAAAGAAGCTGGTGATGATGTAACCATGTAACTCACACCTCCAGCCCCTGCACCACGCTGGGCAAGGCTCTCTCTGAACATACCCTCATAAAGGGGATAATCTCCCACACACACACACACACACACACATACGCTTTCACACAGGAGACAAACATGCTCCACACTTGAGGTAAGCCTGCTAACAGACTTAAGAGAAGGTTAAAAATGCCAAAAGTTCAGAATGTCAGTAAATATTAAGCAGATTCTTTCCTGTACAGATTGAACAATGTTCATGAACAATGTTCGAACAATGTTCATTCCTTTTAGACATCCAACGTATTGCATCATGTTTACTTTTTATATTTTTAAAATTTTGAGTACTTTATCAGCTTTTACAAGTTTTATTTTGTTCTACACCAACACTCAATCCAATTCATCCCCTGCCTCTACCACTTAACCCTTTTCCTACAGTTTGCACTTACAGGAGTAGGGCATGCTTGCTTCTTGTTATGTAGGGGTAGGGTGAAGTCCAAGGGTAGGGATGGGTACCTTTAACATTAAACACCGTTTGTAATGTAACATCACAAGTGTTTTTACAAATAACTCCAACATGGAAAATCTGAACTACTGTAACTACCCAGTGATTTTTCTTTATAGTGCACAAATTAAAACCCAGCCCACTACCTCCTATTCCTCTCCTTTCCCTTCTATGAAAAATGTGTATTGGGTCCATGGAGGGCGAATAAGTTAAAAAAAATGAATAATAGATGATGGAGTCAAAATGAATAAATAGATAAATAAAGGTATAATATTTTACAAAATAAAATATTACAAAGTACAAATGAAAGTAAAAGAAACTACTTCTTCTTCCATGAACTACATGTACTGCACGTCTTCTTTCCTCATGCAGTTCTTTTTAAATCAAACTAACACGTCAGCTTTCTCTGGTAGGAGCAGAGCTCCTCACATCAATCAATCATGCGGCCATCCATGCAGAAGTATAACTGAGCCCTTATTCAAAAAAACATCACGCACCAGAACATTGTACACTTATAATGTTACATTCTATTTGTTTTCATTGCAAAAATTCATAAAATGTGGCAAATTGTTTCATTCTGCGATGAAAATAAGCAGTGAGGACGAGCCTGTGGCCATGTCTCTCCTTCAGAATCACTCTGAATCCATCCATCCTGACAGAGAGCTTCGCACAGCACCAAGTTGGAGAGATGGAGAGCAACATTTTAGATGCACTCACACCAAGCAATCTGTATCGCGCCTTGAGTCTCTGTTAGGTGGCTGAGAATAAACGTATGCCTTTATCTGGTATATTTCCATGGTTGATATCCACATAATATACTGCTTGATTTTACATGAATTGGTACATTTGTTGTTCACGTAAATGCTGCATTGGGAACTTGAAGAGTCAGTCCTTTTTATAAGGCAAGATCTCACCACTTCCCATTTACTCCAATTCAGGGGTCACTTGAAAAAGAGAGGCAGGGGTAAAAGTTAGAAGTTATATTGAGCCCTGAACACTTTGATAAAAAAAAAGTTAAAACTTCCCTTGGCAATAACTTGATTTATTTTTCTGAATTCTCACAGAACTTACACTAATTTGATTAAACTACAGATACAATAAGCAATACAAATCTTGAGACATTGAGATGTATTGTTCGTATTGGGAGGGTAGCATAACATAGTTGGATTAAAAGTGGAGGCAGTGAGAAAAGGAGACAATTTTGTCCTGGCATGTTGGGGCAAAACTTCCATCAGAATTGCATGGATGTAGCAAGTACCAGTTGTACAGAGCTGGATTTTGGTTTGTTTGTTGGTGAAACAGAGTCAGCTCAGTTAGACTTAAGGTGAGAGCAAGACTGTGCTGAGACATGTTGCTGCTAAGATGAAACCTGTGGGTGTATTTGTTTGGATTCAGTGTTTGAAGAAGTGTTTTAGAGCCAGAGAACCTGGGCAGAAAAGGGAAAAATAATTAAAATCAGGAAATCAGAACACAATATTTTATCACATTTGTGTGTTCACACAGCTTATGACATTTTGTACTGGAGAGACATCATTAATTCCTTATCACATAGTCCTTAGAGTTGCATAAAGAATGGTAGTTATTGTAAACCTCATGTGTTGTATGGCTTTAGAAAGTAACATGTTCTGTTTGACTCCTAGCCTTTAGAAATGGAACAAGAGGGCTGTACCAGCATGTAATGAACATGAAAAATAAGCAGATTGTCCAGTCATAATAAGCTCTGTGTTTTGGGGATTTGCTGCAGAGAAAACGTGACTTACAGCCTTGATCAAAGGCCTTTGCTTCTTAAGCCTCTTTTAGATATTACATAAATGTGATAGAATTTCAACCTTTTATCCCATTTTTGATTGAGACCCAGAGTCGTTGCTATGTAAATGTCACAATAATAATCTGACTTGTACAGATCAAGTGACATCCCTGTAAAACTTCAAACATGTAAAGTACACAGATGGACAAATTGCACAAAGAAATATTAAATGATTGTCCTCTGTTCTTCCCCAGTGCTTTTCAAACTTTTTTGCCCAAGAAACACCTGGATCATCATCTGTCAAATACAACACTGTTTGAAGTATTGAACAAGTGTGTGGACAAATCTTATTCTATTTCTTTCAGTTATTTTTGAATGCTGTGCATTCGTGACATGCCTTCAGCCAACCATGACATTCACTAATTCTTGTGTTATCTGAACATTAAAAATGCTGCAGCAATGTTAAATTTTAAATTTTAAACATTAAAACTGGTGAGAAAATTAGAAGATAATTGATTGTTAAAATGGACTCTGTCCTACATGCTGAATCTTGTCATTGACTTAGGCCTCAAACAGCGAAATAATTTAGAAATCTACACGAGTCAGACCTGTGAGAAGAATTCAGATTTTTTTTCCAACGGCAGTTCAAACATACATAAATGAGTATGAGAAGCTTATTCTGATCAGGAACTGGACCTTTCGACACTTAAAGGGATGCTAAATGATTTCACTATACTGATTTTACATGCTTTCAGCTGAATAAATAGAAACTCTAAGATTTTATAAATCCGCTTCTTTAACCTGCTGTGCTGTTAGAGATGTTTCTTATGCAGTTGCATGTCTACCCATTGAGCCTGTCCAGCACACATGAAGTCTAATTAAAAACAAGTGTTTTGTCTACTTCACATGGATCTGACATCTGTCTCTTCTCCATATGCTCCCTCACTAAAACCATGCTCAGTGCTCCTTAACAGCATCCAACTTTGTAGTTTTTCACTGCGACTGAGATAGAGCTTTGTGATATAGCCTAAAAATGATACTGAGATATTTTAGGGCTGTACTGCCATGCACATACAGTGCTTAAAAAATTTATTAGACCACCACCCAAAGTAAGGTTTATGCCACAGTTGCCCTAAATTAACAGCATTGGTATTTACTAAAGTCATTTTTTATGTTTCTGCAATGGTTAATACACCAATATGTAGAAGCTCTTTAACCCAAATGATATTTTTAATGTTAAGATATAATTATTATTGTTATCCATGAATTTTCAAATTTACTGATTAAAAAAAAAAACTGAAAAAAATAGTAAAACACATTATTATTTCTTGATTAATATGTCAAATTATAGTTATTTACTTGCATTCCTGAACAGAAAAATTCATTTTAGTGGTTGAATGTTATGCTTGATTAATTTCTGACTTCTCAGAGAAGCCCAGTGAGCCAGCTTGAATTTGGGTATAAAAAGGTGAATTCAGTTTGAAATTCCTCATTCCTGCTCAAAATGGAAAAATGCTGAGAGCTCACTTTAAATGAAAGAGTCCCCATTAAAGCACTTCATGATGCTGGATGGTCTCTGAGACAGGTGGTCTAGTAAATTTGTTAAGCACTGTATATATATCGCAATATTTTATCACCTCCTCTGCATTACAGTATGTTCAATTCAGATCTTTGAAATGGCACTAGTATGGTGATAAAGACAGACCCTTCTATAGGATTTTTTAAAATTTGTATGCAGAACGGGGAAAAAATCATTATGAAGTTGAATTCAGCACTTTTTTAATTTTGAAAAAGACTTCATGTATAAACTTTTACAAATAAAAATAACACCATATCAGGCCTTCAGCTTAAAACAAAAGCATGGAATTCTCTCAGTCTTTTATTGTGTATAGAAAGTTATGAAATGTTTTCTCTGTTATGTTTACTATTGTTAAATATAAAGGGATTATTTTTTTCCTCATGAAGAATTCAGCAAACCTGCACAAAAACTCCCCTATCAGAAGATAAAGCCAATGGCCAAAACACTGCAGACTAGTCCACCCATTTAGGCTCACAGCCTTGATTATATTAGTCTGTTATCTGTGTTCACTCCTTGTGCAAGGAGTTCTCATGTGTAATCATTAGGAAAAAAAAAAAACTCAAATTGGAAGCAGAGACTTTTCAACTCCCAGTTATTGATGTAATGTACAGTTAGGCTGAGATAAGGCTCAGTATTTGTGGGTCATATTTGTTAGCTGCTGGGCCACTTTGTCTCTTACCAACATGTGCAACTCTGGCAGGGAGAGTTCAACAAATAAAGACGTGTGTCTGGGCAAATCATACTTTTGGTCCAGTGTCTTTATGAGATTTTTAAATCCTTTCTTTTTTAAAAACACTTACTGGGAAATGTCTTTGGCAATGCGTTACTCTTTTTTTCATTAGGATCTTTTTGTCGTATGAGATCAATTTGGCAAACGAGGAAGCCAGGGTGTTTGTCTTCAAGGCTGGATCCTTGGACATTTTATTTGGTGTGGGTGGAGATGTGGACATGTGAAGTTTACGGTATTCTTTGTTTTGTAGCAGGCATTTCAGGTGGGGAAAAAAGTGTGCTATTGCTACCTTTTGTAGTAATAGTCTTTGGCATATTTTACAGATTACTGCATTTTTGTTCATCCTCTTCCCTTTGAAATCCAAAGATATGGCAGACTCAGCACTGCTTTACTTCAGAATCAAATTCTTTGTCTCCATCTCCAACTACCTTCTCCTATACTCCATAACTCTCCTTGGTTCTGTGTTTACACTTTTCTGCTGTCACATGCTTTGCTCTCTCTCTTTTGAAGAGAGCTTTGTGGATGGGTAGGGGACTAAACAGCAAATGGACTTGAGCTTGTATAGCACTTTTCTAGTCGCCTGACGACTCAAAGCACTTTAACACCGCAGGCCACAACTACCCATTCACACCCATTCACTCCCTTCACTCCACACTGATACAATGATGGCAGAGGCTGGAGAATTGGCCATCAGTATAAGCCAATCCCATTGATACGCATCTATGCGCATTTACACGCCACAGATGAAGCAGTGGGAGCAAATTGGGGTTCAGTGTCTTGCCCAAGGACACATCAACATGTAACAGCAGGAGCTGGGGATGGAACCCACAACCCTCTGATTGTGTGCTACAATTGCCCCGGTGCACTGCTTGTTGTGAGAGAGGCATTTGGGAGTCTGTGAGAAAAGTGGAACTCTGGAGAGAAATGCACGCTTCAAACTTCCAAATAATTATACTCGATGGTCCCAGTATAGTCATTTTACATATCTCAAGTGCCAATAGCCACAATACATTGAGTATACTCAATGTATCGCAAACTCCTGTGTTAAGATTTTTAAGATTATTTTAAGAGGGCCCTAAGGCTGTGATGAGGAAAGTAATTTTGGCTTTCTATTTTTAAACATTCTTAATAGTAATATAAGAATTCTGATTAATGGTTATTCATGTACTTTCGCTAACATCTTTAAGGTTTGATTTGAGTTAAATTAAACCAAGTCAGTGGTGTGACCCACTGAGCTGTCCACCCCTGATGCCAAAAGATAAAACATGTGAACCAGTAAAAACACAAGGGTTTTCAAAAAATTCTCTTAACACTCTACTCTGGCTACCTCCCACAATCCCTAAAATTAGACGTTAGGTTAATTGGTGTGTTTTTTGTTTTTCTTTTTCTTGTGTGTGTGTGTGTGGGGGGGGGGGTGTGTGTGTGTGTGTGTGTTGGTGTGCATGACAACGCTATATTCATATTGGGATCAAAACCATGAAAAGGCTCATAACTGGGATACTTAGGTGTATGTCAACCCACTCAGTAAGAGCCTTATTTATCCAGGTCTGTAAGTGTACATCAGCAGATGCATGAACTAGGATGTGTCGTATTACTCCATCTCTGACAGCTTATTTTAAGTGCTCCTGGATCTGAGCCATTTCTCTGATACCACAGTGTATGTACAGAAGCCATACATTTGACTAAGAACATTAATTAGATCTGGGTGACAGGAGCAATGTTGGATGTACCAGAAGATATCACAATGTTCAGCAGCAGAGAACAGCATATATACATTGGAACTATACACTTACGTAATCCTGTGACACAGTGACATGCTCTGGAGCAATAACCTATTTAAGTTGGAGCACGGTTATTTAACTAGGAGGTAATGTCTAGTTGGACAGTCCTGAGAGGTACAATATCTCTGTAAGAGCATGTGTAGTCTGAACACTCACTCCCACGCATTTTTTTCAAATAAATATGCAGAAGTGCTGTTGATTTGTTTACTTTGTCAGTATCTTGTGATTGGAGAGAATGTAAGTATCTGAAAATCATGTTTTCACACATTTGACAGTGAGGACGAGAGCTGGATCGCACAGCCCACTCACTGCAGGAACATTAGGCCACAGGGCTTTTCTTCAGAGGTGCTGCTGGAATAAACAGTGCAGTCACACAGGCAGGATGAGCGAGAACACAAAGAGAAGAAGAAGATCTTCAGCAGTTTGGACCTTTGATTTGGAGAGTTCTTTTTCTGGAGCTTAAAACTGGCCACTTTTAGAGTTTATTTTAAAAACATTTCCTGGTTTGTTCTGCAGCATTACCGTCTCCTAATTCTCCTCTGACAAAAATGTTATCAGATGTTAATTATAGTTTTACTTCTTTGCCATTTTTGTGCCTTCCCTTCATGAGCCGAACATGGTGTGTTTACTGGTGAAACAGGACAGGTAGTGATTAGATATTTTAGACATGAGTCATTGGATGTGATTTTCAGTAATGGGTGTGAGGACAGGCTTGTTGACTGACTGGCTGACATCCAAAACAACAGTAGGTCAGTATTTCTGCAGCAGATGGCAAAAGTCAATCAGTTGACAATAAACTTGTTAGTCACAGTGATTAGATTGTAAAACTGGCAGTGAATACGCTGCTTGTTCTGTGGTTTTTCCCTTGTTGGCAAATTAACAAAACTGTGTCACACAACAGACACCAAGGCTGAGATTTTGTGTAAACAACATTGAAACTCTTATACTTTACAAAATTCTTAACAGTATAGCAGAACATTTGTACAAGTCTTTTTTTTCCTCTCTAAAATTGTTGCATGTTTAAAAAAGAAATCCGATCTTCTGTCAATCCTAGTATCACATTTTTTCTGTTGTTCCTTTTTCCTGGAGCAGGTTTGATTTTCCGCATTTTTGTGCATCCATCCAACTTGTTAAGAGACTTGTGTGACTATTAAGAGCAGCGGCTACAGCTCTCTTTCGCTCTCTTTCCCCATCTTACTGAAACTTGACCTTGAACTCTGTTTTGAACCCATTATGGGGATTTCAACCAAAGAACATGTAATAGATTGTGGTCAAAATTGTGGTCAAAATTTCTTCTCACAACCACAATAAAACTAGAAATCTTGAACTGAAAAGATGCTTTTATCTTTGCAGTAGGCTTTTTATTACTTGGCACAGTGCTGTGATACACCGGCCTGTGCTAATAACCAAAACTTATAAAGGGCTCTGCCTGGATGGATGGGCCCAGCCTTTTCTTTTTTCTCATTACAAAGAGTGAAGAAACCACAAATTCTTCTTGATAACTCCATTTGATAAGATGCTGCAAATTTTTCCCAAATAAACGCATCAGACACTTTTTTTATTTAGAACAGATCTGCAAGTGCGTCAAGGTTTAAAAATGTCACATCACAATAGAGACATACAAAGGAATCTTAGAAATCGCCAATGTAGGCCTTGGTTTGAGACTTGTAATGTCAGTCCCACTCAGTCGTCATTGTTCTGTGTTCTTGGCCCACTATCTGTCCAACTAATGATGTCAGCAGGGCTTGTTGTTTTCTCCCTTTTCCATCCTGAAACTCTGGACCAAACCGCTCAAACCAGAGCCAAGGCCAAGACCTTTTGTTCCAGGGCGTCTCTCTGCCCTGCCTTTTCACCCACACTGACACAAACACACACTCAAAGATGTACACAAAAGCCAAAAGCAAATTCTTTTATATAAAACTGATTTAGTAAACATGAGTCAAAAGTGGGATTGTGTTTTCAGCTCTATAAGTGACCATTTTTATTGAATCTTGATTATATCTTGAGCCTTGATCGTATCCATGACACTATTCACTCCATTTTAATGAGCACCCATTGTCCAGGGAGGGCTTTACAGTGGGGGGGGCACTAATTACTTATACTCAGATTGCTGTAATTGAGTAGTTTTTGTGTATTAATACCTTTTCGAGTACATTTTGAAATCACTTCTTTTACTTCTACTGCTGTGAGTTTTACACTGAGGAATTTTCCTTTAATACAATACTCTAATCGCTAAGCCTCTCATGTTTATGTCAGGCGAAGTGCTGGGGAAAGCTCTAACAGGAAGGCAACAGTTATTAGCTGAAGCCACAGCAGCTAATAGTGGCAGGAGGCTTCATTTACAGTTTATAAACAACAGTTGACCAGGATTTTAGGATTCAGGACCAGGAGTCAATATACGAATTCAACTGTTTAGCCGGCTAACCGCACACATCCCTGATTGTTGTTGTATCTGTTGTTGGACACATTTTCACCATGAGCGAAGTTATCCACTGAGTTAGAGCACCTTCCTGTGACTTTAACTACTTCTAAAGAAATTCCTTTTATGGACTAACATTCACACTAGCTTGTTGCTAACTAAGACAACAAAGCTCAGACCAGAATTGACCTATCACTGAGCCCCCGACTCCTTCATTCACTTGTAAAAACAAGGCGCTGTCAAGGTTAACATTAATGTCTCCAGTTGTGTGGACTTTAACTACAACTTCTCCCCACAGTCAACACTGTCTGACTGTCAAAGAACAACAATACAAGGACTAAATTGAAATGATGACATGATGAGCTAACGCAACAAAGTTAAAGTTTGTCATAAAGCTGGTGGCAGTTACTTAACTTTCGGCAATGATATGCAGCAAAGCTTACTACAAGGTGATACTAGACTTGGTGTTATCGACATGTGTATGAGGTTGTACTTACTTGTCACTTTGCTGCACTCTTCGCCAACACTTGAAAAAATGTCTACATACTTGGTGATTTACTTTACGTTTACCTGGAGACTTTTTTCTGTGTTAATGTGTTTATTATGTTTAGAAAAAGGGATAAGATACCCCTCTTTCTCCAGCCTCTCTGGGTGTTGTGTATCAGTATTGGCTTTACCCCATGTCATCCCCCATTTACCTATAACGTTTCTAATCATTCATCATTTCATTAAAACTTGATTTTTCATGCTTTTCTATGGAGTTGTACTCTCAAGTCAAGTGTCTGAGTTCTTTGTGTAGCTTCAAGAAATAAGACTGGATATGCTCCATGCATGTTTGAGTATTTAAACTTAGCACAAAAAGTAAGGAAATTTGTGTTTGGTAGATTATTTCTTTGTTTTAACAATGCTTCTTGGCAATAAACCTTATACCGTTGGAAAGCCTGTTTAGTTCCCTTTTAAATGGTGCCACATTTGTAAGGAACATGCATTTGTGGGATGAGCAGCAGAGCTGAGTATGTGGGTTGTGCCCATGAAAAATTTGCCAAATCTTCTCTGCCAGTGCCAAACTGCTTATTTTGCTGTTGCTATTGACTCTTGTTTTTAGCTTCTGGTACCCCCTGGTGCTGCCAATCAGGTGCCTGATTGGTAGCACCTGTGAACATGGGCCCTGCTACAGTGGTCAATATGTGTCTGCTACAAGAACTGGCATGCCACGTTTGACTGATCTGGAGAGGGCCCGTGCGATAAGGCAACTTAAAGCTGGTGTACCGCAAAACCAAGTAGCAGCATTGTTTGGAGTGAGCCCTCGTACAATCTCCAAACTGAAGGCCAAGTTCTGTGTATCGGGGGATGTCAGAGACGGGCCTAACGGTGAAGTGGGCGCCCAGACAATCCAGAACAGACTGCACACAGCCAATCTCTGGTCTCATAGGGCTGCCAGGAAGCCTGCCATGACTGCCCTTCACCATCAGGCCCATTTGTGCTGGTGTCGGCAACATGTGCACTGGAACCTGAACATGTGGAGGAACGTTATGCTAAGTGATGAGTCCAGATTCTGCCTATGGCAGTTGAATCATAGGGCCACAGTGTGGAGAAGACAGGGAGAACGCTATGCTGATATCTTTTGGTGGAGGTAACGTAATGGTGTGGGACGCCATCTCCCTCTCTGGAAAAACAAGGCTTGCCATCATTGGAGGCAATCTCAATGCAAATGATATCGAGATGAGATTCTACAGCCAGTGGCAATCCCATATCTCCACAGTTTGGGACTGAACTCTGTCCTCCAAGATGACAATGCTCGCCCCCACAGAGCAGGGTTTATCAGAGACTAGCTCCAGAATTTGGGAGTGGAGAGAATGGATTGACCTGCCAGCAGTCCTGACCTCAACCCCATTGAACACTTGTGGGATCAGCTTGGGTGTGCTGTTTGTGCCAGACTGACCAACACAACCACGTTGGCTGACTTGCGACAAATGCTGGTTAAAGAATGGGATGCAATCTCACAGCAGTGTGTGACCAGGCTGGTGACCAGCATGAGGAGGAGGTGCCAGGCTGTTGTGGCTGTGTATGGTTCTTCCACATGCTGCTGAGGCTCCTGTTTGTTAAATGAATTGATTGTTGCTAATATGTCTTGTTTCTTTAAACTTCAATCATCCAATCCACCAAACACCAAACAAGAGTCAACGGCAGAATAAACTATTTGGCATTGGCAGAGAAGATTTGGCAAATTTTTCATGGGCACAACCCACATACTCAGCTCTGCTGCTCATCCCACAAATGCATGTTCCTTACAAATGTGGCACCATTTAAAAGGGAACTAAACAGGCTTTCCCACGGTATAAGATTTATTGCCAAGAAGCATTGTTACAACAAAGAAATAATCTGCCAAACACAAATTTCCTTACTTTTGGTGCTAAGTTTAGTAGTATGTATGTAGTATGTTTGGACACAGCCCATGTTTTCATGACACATCTCCCAAGTTTGTACAATAGAAAGGGAGCCATTTAGTTGCAGTTGCATCCACTAGCACAGCAAAACAGGGACATTTTTGTAAGTGTGATAATGCAGCATCAAGCCCACTTGTTTCTTGTTTTTTTTTTTCTCCTTCATATACCCTTACAGTAGAAGAGGTGTGAAAGGACTGTGTGAGGCAGAGCGAGAGGGTGTGGTGTTAAATCATTTCTCAGCTTTTCACACCATTTAGTAATTAAGTTACCATTTAACACACACCTACACAGTAAAATGCAAATCACCGTGCAGCTTGCTTGGCTGCCCACCACAAGGAATCATTTTAACAGCTAAATTAAATTTGAGAAGCTTTAGTCGTAATGTTAAGAGATAAAATGGGACTTAGGTTGCCTGAATGGATGCTTCTTCACCTAATCACACACACACACACACACCCACACACACACACACGAGTAAGTATGAGTCATCCTCCCTGATCTACACATGTGACGGTGCAAGAATTCCCTCACAGCCAATCAGAGCTGGTGGAACAGAGGTATTACCATAGCAACGACGTAGTGACAGCAGCAGATGGGGCGGCTGCTGAGAAGGAAGCAAAGAAGGAAGGAGACTCTAAACGAGGACAAACAATAGACAGAGAGGAAAACACAGTCTCATGATGACAAATCTGTTTCTTCACCTATTAGCCCAGATTATTCCTGGGAATGATCAAGTTTTGACTTCAAAACATGCTTATAACCCAGGTATAACACCAGTCATTCATGCCTTTTTAGTCCACAATGGCATCTGTTTAGTTAAGTCATATATTACTCTAAACATATTAAAGTCAATAACGTACAAAAATGGGTAATCTATGATCTGTAAACTACTGCACCATGACTTCTTTATTTATTATTATTTCATTCCTGATTTGATGCCCTTATGTTTTCTGCACATTTCCCTGTGTTTAGGTTTATTTGGTATTTGCTCTACTCACTCAGCTCTCAGACCACTCCATCCATGTTTAAGGATGCCTGTTTGTGGCTTGTTCACATGCTGTCAGCTCCCAGTATTATAATGACTTTTTCCTGTCTACATATTTATTACCCTCTCCTTCTGCCTACTACCCCTCCCCTTTTCTTTTTCCTGTCTCCCATCTCTGGTTTACAGTCAGATTCATTACACTCTGCCCTCTATCACTCCCTCCTCCCCCTCTGGCGCTCTCTAGGTTTCTTCACTGCCTCTTTTTATTGCTTTGACCTACAAGTTTCAACTAAGGCTTGGGCCCACTGTAAATACAGCATTCTTATATTGAGTTCTTGCATAATAACTTGTATTATAATTACATAAATTTATTGCAAATTATTTAGGTCTTAACCTCTGCATCTTTAATTATAAAGCAGGATTAACATTTGATGTTGCATAAAAGCCCTCTAAAACCATTATTTACCAGCAACAGAGTTGTTTCAATGTCTGTACTCCTCCCAGCATTACTGACTTACAAATGAAGTAAAAGTAACCAAAGTTCCACAAAAAAAGGGAATTTTATCGTTGATCCATTTTCCTTTATTGAATCTTCAATGCAGCGTACATTAGGGGTGGGTGATATGGATTTAAAAAAAAATCATATTTTAAGAAAAAAAAAACTGATTTATATATTTAAGCTCAATATCTATTTTGATATATCTATTCTGGAAGAAAATAACAAAAACAGTCAGCTTTCAGTCAAATTGACATAAACCGGGTGTAGCTTGGTAAACTGATGCATAAGAAAATATAGGTAAGGGAGTGGAGATATGTATATATATATGAATATATACAGTGCGTCATATTTGTCTCAAAGACCATCCAGCATCATGAAGTGCTTTAATGCGGACTCTTTCATTTTCAGTAAGCTCTCCAAGTTTTACCATTTTGAGCAGGAATGAGGGATTTCAAACTGAATAAACCCAAATTTTAGCCAGCTCACTGGGCTTCTCTGAGAAGTCAGAAATTAATCAAGCATAACATTCAACCACTAAAACGAATTTTTCTGTTCAGGAATGCAGGTAAATAACTATAATTTGACATATTAATCAAGAAATAATAATGTGTTTTTATATTTTTCTCAGTTTTTTTATAAATCAGTAAATTTGAAAATTCATTGATAACAATAATAGTTATATTTTAACATTAAAAATATCATTTGGGTTGAAGAGCTTCTACATATTGGTGTATTAACCATTGCAGAAACATAAAAAATGACTTTAGTAAATACCAATGCTGTTAATTTAGGGCAGCTGTGGCATAAACCTTACTTTGGTTAGGGTTAGGGTGGTCTAATAAATTTGTTAGTTTGCATTCACACTACCAAAATGAACCGGACTTTGGGCTCAAGTGCACTCGGATCCGGGCCTGGGCCTCTAGTGTGAAAGCACCCTTTGAAAAACCATCCTGCACCACAGTTGTCAACAGGGTCTGCAGCCATATTGTTGGCCACAGCTCTGGCATTGTCAGCGCACTTTTCAACATTTTTGTCATATGGCGCTGCGCTGCTTAATGATTGCAGCGATGATTGTCTTTGTGCAGATTGCTGCAGAGGCTTTGGGTTCTGGGTTGCAGCACAGGGTTTTACACACACTTTGTACTCCACTTTGTGCCTCTGTTATAAATGGTGGTGTGCTCGAACCCTTTGTTGATTTGCCTTGTTTTAGCATATACAGGTCGATCTCAATAAATTAGAATATTGTGGAAAAGTTCATTTATTTCAGTAGTTAAATATAAAAAATCAAACTTTTATATACACATTCAGTAAACAAAGGGTGAAGTATTTAAAGTGTTTCTTTCTTTTAATTGTAATGGTCATGGCTTACAGCTAATAAAAACAAAAAAAATCAGTATCTATAAAATTTAAATATTGTGAATAAGTATCATGATTGTAAATGATAATGGTAAATGGACTTGGGCTTGTATAGTGCTTTTACACTGCAGATCACACCTACCCATTAATACCCAACATTCGTAAACTGATGGCAGAGTTTGCTATGGAGGGTTGGTCATCAGTATTAGCTAACCCCATTCATACACATTCACACCCATTTGCACACCCCAAATAGGGTTACGTCTCTTGCACATGGACATGTGACTGCAGGAGCAGGATCAAACCCACCACTTTCTGAACGTGAGACCAACAACTCCAACTACTGAGCCACAATCACCCCTAAACCAGTGGTGTCACACTCTAATCAGCCAATTAACTCGAATCACCTGAAAGGTTTCCTGAGCCATTAAATAGTCTTTTAGTGTGTTTCAGTAGGTTACACAGTTATGGGGAAGACTGCTGACTTGACAGTTTTCCAGAAGACAGTCATTGACACACTCCTGAAGGAGGGTAAGCCACAGAAGATTATTGCTATAGGAGCTGGCTGTTCACAGAGTGCTGCTTTCAAGCATATTTATAGAAAGTTGAGTGAAAGGAAAAAGTGTGCAGAAAAAAATGCACAAGCAACAGAAAACCGCAGCCTTGAGAGGATTGTCAAGCGAAACCCATTCATTTTCATGTTAAACCCATTCATTTTCATGTTGAGTCAATTCCATTCTCTCTTCTAAACTCTTCTTGCCCTCCCTTTCCATGCCCTTTTTTCCCCAACCCTTATCTGTCTACTGACTAGTGTACGGTATCTGTGGTGTCACAGTGTAACACATTAGCTCCATCTAAATTAAGATGTGTGATGAAACAAACATATCTTGTTCCTGACCTGAACACACACTGTGCATATGCAAGCATATCAATAGCTGTCTTTGAATTTCTCTCACAGGATATCTTTCCTGCTTATTGCTGTACAGGACAGTCTCCAATCACCTTAAGATAATCTTAAGGAGATAGAAATGAAGAAGGAAGGGATTATTTTTAAAGAACATGATCTTTGGTGGGAAAAAAGTAACATCCGTCCTTAAATTACATATAATCCCCACACATTTAGAAGGTTGGACTCTGGTTGCAGCTTTACTCAAAGACTTCATAGGTAGTCATTATTATCATTACTCATGATATTGGTTTGTGTTAAATTAGTTCAATAAAGTTTTACCAGAGTGACTACATAAGCCTTGCTCTTGTTAAATGAGGCCCTGGAATAGACACTATTATTCCCCTTGCTGGACTTCCACTCCCAGTGCAGTGGAAGCCATATAAAACACACACACACACACACACTCTGGGCACATGGATATACTTTAAATCACATAAGGCATAGGTTAACAGAAAGCTGCTGACAAATATGCCATTAAACTTTCTTATTACATTCATTGCAAGATATCACAAACATAGTTTTACCCTGTATAAAATGACCAAACTAAATTAGTTTTTAATAGTAACCTTTGTATCCTTGGTATTTTCCTGTCTTCAGATCACAGAGCTGCTGGATGACGAGAGGTGTGAAGCTGAGTGTGAAGAGCTGCCTCAGGATGGAGAGGAGGGTCCTGCCTCCTCTGACTCACCACAACATACACACTCTGATGAAGGCCCCGCTACCAGGTGAGACATTACAATTTTATATTTGATTGTAACAGAATGTGGATTTAACACTGACAGCGGTTGTGACTTGTGACAAGGCCCTAAAACTGGATTAAGAAAACAACACTGGAGTTTAAATATTGACCAACAATCCATCAGGGCAATCTGCCACTGAGAGCCGCTGTTTGCTTGCTTTTAAGAGTTACTCTTTCATTTAGTTTGATATATATACCTCTTAGTTATGAAAGCATCATTCAAAGTCCTTTGGTACTCATTAAGTTCTCTTTTTTAGTATCTCTCTTTAAGGCACAGTATGTTGATATTTGCACTGAAATTTCTATGGTAATTTTGAAATGACTAAACTTTTGTGATATATTTTATATATATGTATATTTATATTTTTATTAGTACTGACGTGCTTGGATGGGACATGTCTGACATAACAGACATAACATGTTCACTGTTGCAATGAAACAATGCATGTTACAGCAAAGACTTTCACAAAAGGAAGCAGGAAATGCTGCTGTAAGCTACTGCTCTATTTATGCATCTTATTCATATTTTTTGTTGTTTACTTGTGATGAAGCTCCAAGCTCTCCATGCTCCTCTTGATCAAAGCCGGGCACAACTGTGCAATTTCAAGCCAACTTTCCAGTAGTCGTGGTAGAATGTCAGCTCACACTGTGCATCTGAAGTCTGGAAAGACTGTGACAAATGTCCCTCTCGTTTATTTCCTTTATTGTAAGGAAGATGCACCAAAGAGGAGTTCCATCTGCTTTTATTGTGATTTCAGATATTGTCCAACAGTTTACAAAGGAAAAAAAATGCCTGCAGTTGGAGAATCTGCTCATGGCTCAGCACTCACTGTGCAAATCTGTGCATGCGTATGACCAAAATATCAAACATGCCGGTCCATCTAACCAGTCAGAAGCAGCCTTACAGGTTGTTGTCAGGCCGTGGCTGGATGTCTTGCCCCACTGCATGACAAAGGATGCACAATCAGACTGAACGTTGCCATGACTTCTAGTAGAGCTGTGGGACTCAAAAATTGTGTCTGAATTTTCTGAAAATCAGACAATGTACGCCCAGCTTTAGGTCTATTCAGAGCTTTTTTTCCTTTTTTTGTTGCTTTACACAGCAACATATTTTAATGTAAAGCACAGCAAAGTCAAACCATATTCAGAGTGAAAAGCTTGTACTTATTTATTAATATGCACTTATGTTGTATTTAAAGCCTACAAATCGTATTTTTGTTTAGACATGGGGCTTTTTTCAGCTTGTTTGAAATGGGTTTGTATTTGCAGGAAAACAGATACAGATCACCTTAAATATCAGTGTCTGCCAAAATGCAATCTTCAGCTGTTTAAAAAGCCATTAGAGAAAAAAATTCCCAAATCACATAAAGATGTTTAGTAGCTACTGCAGTTTAACAATTATTTTAATGGTGCATTTGAATATGTTTATTTTTGGTACATTTCAGCATCATACTTTTATGAATTTCTCAAAAAGAAAAATAAACAGCATATATGAATCCTGTTTCAGCTGCTCAGTTTCCTGAAATTACACCCAAGAGACCGACAGAATAAAAAAACGATTTGCATCATTTTCAAACAGATTTTACATCTCTTTTTACAATCAGAGGTACAGTCATGAGGCCACTTGTATGCTCTGGCCTGTCTGTGTTTTGTATCTGGCCACCAAACATGCTGACCCTCACGTACACAGGATAATGACCCCCCACCCCCCACCCCCCCACTACCAGCAGACTGAAGGACCAGAGTTCAATCCCCCGGCAGGAACATGGAGATCTTCTCAGGTTCTTCTGATCTGATGATCTCCTGCTAAGTTAATTACTGAGCACAGAACCTAGACTGCTCTACTCTATTTACACCTAACACCCTTTACCTCTAGGTAACATCTAAACTGAAGCCAGTGCACAGATTTGATGATAAAGCTGATGATAAAAACATAAAGAATTGCTTATATTTTCTGTAAGTTGTATGTAATGAGAGTAGAAATGCTAAGGAACAAATAGACATACAGTCTTTACGGCATCCTGCTTAACTCACTGAAAGTCCTGCTAAAATTGCCTTAAAAAGTCTTTAGTTCACGGCACAGAGCAACACTATGTCTTATTTTGACCAAATCTTTTTAAGGGTTTGCAGTACAGAGAAGTAAAAACATAACTCAAAGACACGGATGGAATTAGGATTTATTATTAGGAAAGTCAAAAGGATAGTCATTAAAAAGCAGAAACACATTTCCCAAAAAATGGAAAAAACCATGACAGATTACATTTCTAATGTCAATGATATGATATATTAAAAAAAAAATTGAGGAGAGCAGATGGCCTAGTTGTTTAAGGTGCGCCCCATATACGCGGGTGGCCTGGGTTTGAGTCCAGCCTATGGCCCTTTCCTGCACGTCTCTCCCCTTCTCTTGTCCCTGTTCCGACTCTATCCACTGTCCTCCTCTATATAATAAATGCACAAAAAGCCCAAAATAAATCTTAAAAAAAACAGCTTAATTTTCAAAGTATCAAGGACAGAAAATAACATGCTTATTCATTTTGTGAATGAGCTCATTAACTCCCAAATCCTTACTACATTTAATTTGAAACGCAATTCAACATAGTTGCCATTTTCCTTGAAAGGAGAGTGGTGTATGAAACCAATTCAGTTTTTTATTCTGTATGTCTTTTTGAAGTACACAGATTGAAGTAAATTCAACTTCGTTTACTGTGTCATTTACCTTAGTTATGGTGTGTTACAATTCTTTTTTTATTCTTGCAAGTTAAATTCATCTGTAATCCACAAACAGATCCAATGCTGATGTGGACACCTCAGTTTTTAAGTTTGTAACATTTCATCGTTCATATGAGGTATCTTAAAATCTGTTAGTACAGCACCGTATGCACTAGGTTGCTGTAGTCAAGCAGTAGCTCGCTACCTGTTGGATGAAGTTGTCAGGCCAGTGTGTAGGACAATAAATCAATCGTCTGTCATTTTTTACAATGCTCACTATGCTCTGCTTCTGTATGCTGCATATGTGTGTGTGTTTGTGTGTGTCATGGTCAGCGTCATGCTGTTAGCCTTGTCCTACTGGCCTTTAAGATGATTACTGACAGTAATCCATAATCCACTCACACACACTCACAGTTTCTTACAGTATACACACTCATGCTCACATGATTTAGACCATTCGGCAGCACATTCACTAAGTTTCTGTCAGTCAAAGCATCACAGTGAAGGACTCAAATGTTGACTGAAGCATTGAAATATTTTTTAAAAATAAACTGCAGTGAAGCTGTTTTTAATCCTTTTTGTCCCAGAGTCCAGCAAACTATGATCATAGATACGTTTATTGTGTTTAATCTGTGCTATTGTGTGTCATGTCTACATAGATGTAGATAAATGGTTTACTTGTTAACAGACCGTTTGTGGAGCAACACAGAAGGATTGAGTGTGTTTTACTGGAGGAAAGCTTTACAGTAAGTGGCAGCTGTTGTCCATCAGCACTTAGAGTGCACGCAAAGCTTTAATCATTACTGATGAAGGGAATGCTAGCCAGACTGTCTCATGTGATTGTTTTAGTTCTTATTAATTCACTTTTAGCCCTGGCTGACCTTGGTGTCTTGTCTGGGGGATTATTGGTTTAATTGTGGACCCCTGAATTCACAACCCACCACAGAGCCTTTTAAACATCAGACCTTGGGCTTTACAGAATGCATCTGTTTTAAAAGGTAAAAATATCAAGTACAGCTGAAAGGCATTAAGTGTTTTTGCTCACCTAACCTAGACTATGTCAGCTTTATCTATGTTATGAGGAAACCCACGGAGTCAATATATGAGATTTTTAAATAAATTGAACTAAATATAAGTTCTTAAAGAAATCAATCTTATTTCAAATGGCTGACACCAACAACTTTGGGCTTATTGAACTATTACCTTTTGTTGAATGCCTTCTAACCACAGAATAAACATAAGAACACAACAGGTAAACAGCAGCATTTGTTCTTCAAAAGAGGCTGATAGGATTTCATATTTCATCTGAATTCCTTTTAGTGTTTGACCAGTGTAGCTCCAACTCCACAACTGATAATGGCATAAATTCGCTGCTATAAGAACGCAAAGGGCATTCTTTTCCTGCTTTGGCAAGCTAGAGGCTTATCTATGCTCCCTTACGTATAAAAATAGATATGTGCATTTTAAGCAGTACAACTGTTGCTGCCCATAAAAGCTGTGTTTCCACCAGGTGGTCCAGTTTGATTGTATAGTATACAATCAGTATTACTTTACTTCGGTAACGTAAAAACCAAAATAGTGTGCGTTTCCATTGGCAACTGTACCCTCACTTGGCAGGTGGACTGTAGAGGGTATGGATGTATAATACAGAGAAACAGCTAATATAAAGCGATGGTTCTCAAATGTTGTGGCAAGGAACACTGGTGTGCCTTGAGGCAAGTCTAGGTGTGCCAGGGGAATTTTTACAACCTCACCTTGATACTACAGTTATACAACAACTTAGGATAAGGCACATGTTTTGATAGGGCTATTTTTTATGGACATGAATATGGTGTTCCTTTAGAGTTTGGCCCGATCTTGGATGTGCCTTGGGCTAACAATGGTTGAAAACCAATAAACTAAGGCTTCATTATTGAATAACTGACATTAATTCAGTTTTACATCCATCACTGATGAAAAAGGCTGATATGTACCTGCAAGTTCTGCTTTTTGCTCTTGAAATCAGGTCTGCATAAATGTCAGGAAACCCGCATTGATGTCCAGGAAAAGGTATGGATCTCTGTCGAGTGCAAAAATCATGCAGATGTTTGTCTATTTTTCTCCCATTTTCACCCACTCGTTATAAAGCAAACAGCAGTGTTTTGTCTCTGAGCCCAGAGGAGCAGCTGTATCGCTCACTGAAACCCTATATTGTGTGTGTCCCCTTTGGGGATGGATGGTAAGCTAGGTACCCCTACAGAAGGGTGCCAAAAAAGTAGGATGGGTCAGTTATTTGGGACCCTTTCCAATTTTTCATAATGGAAACACAAATAAGCGTGTACCATGTTGTACCAAACTGGACCAGACTGCTCAGTGAAAAAGTTCTGCCTTTTCACAAAATTTTCTTTGTTGTAGTATTTTGTTGCTCTGGCTGGGCTGTTGGTTACATTGCTCCACACTGCCTCCCCAATTACAGGTGGTATTGCAAGGTAATGTGTCGTATAAGCTCTGAGTGGACATGTAGAAATCCATACAAAATGAGGAGAGAATACAGAGAGTTCTGTCTGCATCCTTATGCATTTCATGCATAGAGTGTAAATGAGTCTCAAGAATTGCCAGCAAAAATCCCAAAGGAGGTTGTGTTTGCTCTATGGTGCTTTTTTCCCCAGTTGTCTTGATAAGATTTGTGTGGTGCTGTTTGAATGGGTTAAGAAGTTGGAGGTGTTAGCAACATACCTGATTCACACTGAAATATGTTGGCACACTAATTTGGCCTTGTCCGCTTGTCTTTGTCCGTTGTTGTATTTCACTGTGAAATCAAAGTGTTCCCAAACAGGAGACCTTCATGATAGTGGGGGTTCACCTTGCTTCTTGTTTGATAGGTTGCTATGACGCTATAAACATGTTGTGTGTTTAATGAAAGACTTTTCTCAAAACAGTTTGGCACAAATATTTGTACCTTTACAGCCCTAGTATTTCCATCTGGGGAACCCATGAATTTATTTACTTTTGACTGAATTATTTAGGTGAATATTTTTGATGTAATCATCTAAACTGTAATTGATTTATTTTATTCAGGTCATTCGGTAGACGTATTAGTTCAGCTGTATTAGTGGTTACTTCTGTAGTTATTTGATCTTTTTTTCACTGTCATATTTAAGATATGATTAAGTAACATCTTATGAAACCCAAAGCCAAACAAATTTAAAGAATTTGTCCCTTGGCTCTCACCTCTTCACACCTGATATAATAGTATTGTTAACGCTGATGAGTCAGTGTGCATGTGCATTTTTTGAAGCCAGAATGGCTTGACTGTTTTGATAGCGTCGCTTTGTGGCTGTGTTCATCAGTTATTCTTCAACGCATAACTGTTTGTGACAGCTCTGAGCGAGAGAAAGTTCCCATCCTGTGACTCAACATTAACTGTGGCTGACTTGTTTGTCTAGCTCTTGACAGACAGGGAAGTCTGTCCTCTGTGGCTGTTGCAGTGCACCCTTAATAGACTCTGACAGCCAACACACACTCTCATACACACACCTTACATGCTGACAGCCTCTGCTCATTTCAAATCTATATATAATCCCTGGTATTTCTCTTCTGATCTCCCTTCTTACCCTGTCACTGTGGTCCTCCTCCTCTCTGCCTCTCTCTCTCTCTGTAAAGAGTTTTTTCATGTGGCTTCTGAAATATCCTGGCAGGTTGAAGACGAAGGCTCCTGGGATGCACTCCTGGCCCCAGTGAGGAAGAGCAAAGTAAGAGGGAGGGTTGGATTAATGGAGGGAACAGAGAATCAGAGGGCAGAGAAGGCCATTTGGGAGCAGAAGGAGGGCGAGAGAATTGGAAAGCGTCCCTACTTGTAAACGATTTATTGATTTGCAGTCCGAGTGTAAACGCAATCTCAGACCTCGGAAGGGAAAAGGTCAGGACAGAAGATGTCATTTAAACTTGTTATGAAACACTTGTCTTCGTGTTCTCGAGTTAGAGCTTTCATTCTCTCTGGTTGTTCCTTACAGTCACAGCTATCCTAGCATGCATGACGTATATATAATCTAATGTTGCAGATTACCAGTCTTGTCATTCTTAAAGCCCCTCTTGATAATTCTCCTATGAGATTCTCCACGTTATTTTTATGTGGTTGTTGAAATGATTTATATCTCAATGTGACACCACACCATGCAGGAGTGCACTGTTCTTTCTTTATTTGGCAACAATGCACATGTTACAGGCACAATGATACAAACACAAATTTAAATACATGCACACATCTCATCTCACATAGGTTAAGCACTTTTTTCATAAGAGCAGCTGATTATTCATATACACACAACCACATAAACACTTTCTTTATTTAAAGAAGACATTAAGCTGTAGGACTGTCACACTGTGTAAGCTGAGACTAATAAAATCTTGGTTGCAACTGCTGCCAGACACTAAGATATTTTAGTGGCACTTTGAGTTCAAGCACTTAATCATTTTAAATTAATGGCAAAATAAATGAAACTTTAGCTGCAGTGCTGATACCTTGATAGATCAATAAATCTCCACAGAGTAATAGCTAAACAAAACTGTATTTTTCTTTCAGTATCATTTTTTTTTTTTTTTTGTTTAAAAAGAAATGAAAGAGAAAAATACCAGTCCTGCAGATGGAGCTGGCTCCAGCCATTCTTATATCATCTTCCTGGCAGTAATGCTCAATATTCCAAATAGGTATTTTTGTAGGGTTTTTTTGTAGATGAATTAAAGATTCCAACAAGAATTTGACCCCTATTAAAGTATCATTTGTTTTTTTGTTTTTTTTGTGGATCTTGCACTAGAAATGGTATACTTTAGGATGGGCGACATGCAGGTAATAATGATTTGCTACCTGGGAGCCACAGTTCTTCCACTGGCTGGAAAACCAACGTTGATTTACTTGTCTATTTTAAGATTATTTTGGGGGCTTTGAGGACTTTATTGAGAGGACAGGATAACGAAGAAAGTCAAACAATGTGAGAGAATTAGTATGTGATTACATGTAGTAAATGGCATTCTAAATTGAGCCCCTGCTTTGAGGGTTCTTGAGCATCTGGATATGCAACCACTGAGCTAAACCATTGCGTCCTTACCAAAGATTTGACCTTGTGTTTCTCACAACTGTCAGCTAGGACTGTCAATATTTATATACAGTCCTATTCAAATTTCATTTATTATTTTTTACAGATTTCGAATTATATTTGAATATTCATGCATATTTTTACCTCCGCCAAGAAGGTTATGTGATCGGCAGTGTTTGTTAGTTTGTTTGCAACATAACTCAAAAAGTTATGGACAGATTTCAATGAAATTTTCAGGAAATGTCAGAAATGGCATAAGGAAGAACTGATTAGATTTTGGGAGTGATTTGGATCACCGCCTGGATCCAGGAATTTATTAAAGGATTCTCTACTATTGGGAGATAGGGCTAATGGTGGAGGTCTGCGCTCTCCGAGTGCTTTTCTAGTTTAATATGTATGTAAATCGTTTAGTTGCTTAAATCACCATCTAGTTACACATTTTTCCACAAGAGGAACCTCAACTATTACATTACAGATTGCAATGAAGAAATAATGAGCTAAAAGCAAAAGTAGTTAATGTTAACTTTAATGTACTTTTTTAATTGCAAACACAGCCACCTGCACCATGTAGAGCCATTTAACAGGTATTTTTGGTACTGATGGTCAACTTTAAAACGAACAAACGGGTAAGAAAAAATAAACGGCAAACAAAAATGAATTAAATTGCGCCGCTTACGGCAGTGATGACATCACGTTTATAATGAACAAAACATCAAAAAGATGTTGGTACTATCTTGTTCCTTCATGTTTTTACCTAAAAACACGGGCGATCCAATGTTTTCTGAAACAAGAACAGAGCGTTTTTTGTTCACTCTCATCCCAGCCATGGAGAAAACCCTCTCCGCCCTGACGGATGTGCCCGGGATGCACAGGTAATGGCATGCCAGCTGGGACAGGTGAGGATATGGCTTTCCACCATGACAGCAGGTTTCTGTTGGTGGGCTTTGTGGTTTTACTCTCGTACATCAGCATCTCTTGATGTAGCGAAGCCTCACTTGCCAAATCACCACCAACGTGTGCACCAACTTGACGATAAACATCCCGATTGGTGCCTCTGTGTTTTGGTGCGAAAACTTTATTGTTCATCATGTCATGTGTCATGTGATGAAACATTTGGTTCTTACACCTGCATATGGGTGAAGTAGAGGCCAAGGAGAGACGGGAGAGGCTTGAGAACAATTATAAACAGCAAAAATATTTTTATTTTTTCGGATAGTAAATTCAGCCTTCAAATATTAATGAGTTTTTAAATATTCAAATTATATTCAAACCACAAAATTCATTACGACTGCCTTACTGTCAACTTCCATTTCAGGGTTCAGAAGTACTCTGGGTTAAGGGAGTCCCCTTGTAAATAGGCACAGAAAGATGGCTGTTAACATAAGTCTGGTTCTGCTTGAGGTTCCTGCCCATTAAGGGAAAGGTTTTCCTGTCCACCATAACAAGGCTTAATACTGCTAGTGCTGAGCTCATGATGAGAGTAGACCAGTCCTCTTAAAAAGTGTCTCGCAAAAACTTTAAATTATGAATTGGCGCATAACAAACAAAGAAAGAAAGATTGAAACACTGTATGAGTCCCAAATATTTTTAAGAGTCCAGATATTCAGGCATATGGTAGCTCAGATTTGTTCATGAGCAACCTTTGCCATGACAACTGTCCAAAATGAAGTCTGAGAGTGGTTTGTAGATGTCAAAAAATGAGGCGCACAAACTAACCTACTTGTCGTCTGTTAAAGGAGATTACTAAATAGTACTATAGTCGTTTATGTAAAATGACCACCAACTTCATAGGACAGTTTCATGGGCCTTCAAGCTCTTTTCTTAGTATAGGCACAAGTTAGTTCCCTCTCAAGCATGCAGCTAAGTAGTGTCCTGTCTCATCATCTCACTGTAAATATCAATGACAGGTGACTGGAGTATCGTATGTGCCATTTGTGTTTTGACCTGCTATATAGGACATACTGGTTTCTTAAATGGCACCTAAGCTTAAAGATTTGTATACAGGCTTGGGAAAGAAACCTTTAAACTTTGCACAATGTAACATTTTGACTGGAAATATAATATGAACAGCAATAAGCCCAAATACCCAGTGTAGCCACTCCATTAGACCAATTTAAAATCTCTTCTGTCATAGCTGTCTGCACACAGAAAGTCATTAATTAAAGATATGATTAATACAGATATTAAAAATGATTGATGAAACTCAATCACATTTGCACAAACCTCACAGCAGCTGCTTAAGGTTAATTGGTTTTCTGGATTGTTGTATTAAAAATGAATGTTTTTTGGCAGCTCATTGATCAATCTCATTCATAGTGTCCCTGAGTGAACCCTAAGGTTGGTATTTACAGTGGGCACTGTCTACTTTACAGAGTATAAGCATTGTAATGTATGCAACACTTAAAACACTGGACACTCAGAAAGTTAACAATTATTGTAAATAATTGCTTTATTTATATAAAACTCAAGTATTAATTCTTATTAAGCACTGAAAAATAATTACAAATTAGTCAATACAATTAAAGAAGCCTTCCTTCCTTCAGTTAATCTCACTTCATGCCCTCATTTCTCCGCTTTCCTCACTCCTCCCTCTCAAGGCCTGGGTGTCACCACTGGGCACAATATGTAATTTGATATACTAAATGAACTAGATAGCACCACTTACCACTTGTGCTATCAGTTCTCCCCCATAGTTCTAGTACAGCTGTCCTATCTGGCTGTCTGAGCAACATTCACGGTCCTTAATCGTCACGGAAAAACATTTTTTTAAATTGTCACCCCACAGGCTGCTGCTCAAGCTTCTTTGTGTCAACACGTTCTCTGCAGTTGCCTTTTGTGAGACACAGATGTTGTAGTTCACGTTGGAGATTAGAGTTCAGCAAAAATCAATAAAAATACAAAGAGGTTTGAATAACCTGGACTTAAGCCAAATCCAGTTAATGATTCATGCAAACCCTTTTTTGTTTTTTTTGTTTTTTTCTTTCCTCGAGGAATTTCTTGAAATAGGCTCTCGACTTAAGAACAGCAGAATTCACCCTTTACTCCGCAAGGGCAACTGTTAGATTTTCTGCAAGCTTTTTGTTTACCAGACTTGGTTTATCTTAGTATGCTTCATTTATTTATTGTATTTTATGTTAAAGGTACCTTAGTCAAAAGTTTGTAACTGTAACCAAAGCTATTCAAAGGTTCACCTGTGCTTCAGATTTTTTTTTTTTTTAGTGAAATATGAAATATGTAGCCAGCAAATACTTTTTACATCACTGAAGTAAGTGAAGTGATATGCTTTAATTGTATGTTTTCTGTTCCGTTGACAATTCAAATGTTGATAAAACTGATATTTGCTGGAACTAGCAAAGTGTTGTCAGTTTTAGTTTCATAAATGACCCAAAGAGTGGAGCAATCAGGATATTTTAATGTATTAATTCTCTGTACCAAGGGGAACTAATAACTTCAGCATCTTTTCTTCCTCACATTAAATCTAGATTTAAAGTCCATTTCAGACTGGGTGTGTGGGATGCACCTTTTGACCCCAACCCAGCTTGATTTTCACTTTGGTTTGCATGTTAACAAGTCATAGCTTTCAAAAAACCCAGACAGTACCCAACCCTAGTCTGCAAAGAGTTTCTTGATGTCCCTGATGAAGGCCACAAGCTGAAATGCACTGGTCTAATCAAGTACTTCTCTAAACTTCTACTACTGATGAAGATTAGTTTCCATAATGAGAAGAGGTAGAAACAGTACAAGTACACCTCTGGTTTGTTATTCAAACTAAAAGTCTGGTTTAGTATTGCCGTGGAGAAAATCCCCTCTTTTGTACAGAATGCTTTTATTCTGAATTTTAACCAGTTCTGTTCGGCTATACAACGAATTAAGTCACTTGTGGGAAGATTTATTGAGGGTAACTCATGAAGAAGAGAGGGCTTTGACAGCAGGGAGACACAGCCAGCACAAAGCACACATGCGCCTGGTATGAAAGCATGACAATGCGTGCTGGAGGGGACACAAGGCAGCTGCACGCACCAAAACACGCGGGCAGTCTAAAATGTGTGTTAAGGGTAAGATGGAGCTGACGTGAGTTACAATGTTTTCAAATGTGTACATGTGTGTATAAAACACCTTTTTGTGTATTATAGCCTTTTAAAAACACTAATTATTTTTCCATGAATAGATTTTTTTAACAGAAACAGGCTTTTAATTTCATGGAAAGTTGTGAGTATATCCATCCCAGGTATTAGTTCCACTTTAACATAGCGTACCAACATAACAATTGTATTATATTACAGTTTAAAAATAAATATAATTCAATAACTCATTCTGTCTTGTCCCACTGAGATTTCTATTTTCATTCAGACATCCAGAATTGATAGATTACACAATCATTTATCTTGGTATGGGTTACTTAATGAAGAGCCATGTTGTCTTGAGTGCTTGTTCCGCTTGTACAATTTTGTGTTTATTGTTCAAATACCAGTTTAGCTAGGGATGCACGATGTTATCAGTCTGGTATCGGTATCGGCAGATATTAGCTTAAAAAGGCTGATATTTACATCCAATAATTTGCCTGTGTATTGCAGCATGTATTGACTGTAAATTTTGTCCATATAAACTAATAAATGAGTTGAGTTTTAGGCTGAACCAACAGACCTGTGTAAGTTGAGATCTTTTTCTTTATTTATCCTCATTCTTTAAACTTTTAAGTGTTTTATAAGGACTTAAGTTTGTTTCCTTGGTCACCCTCAAACCTTAAAATGTGTCCAGAAGGACTGAAATTTCTGGTCTGAAATGCATATTTAAATATCGGTATCAATGTCAGTATCGGCTAAAATGAATCAGAAAATATCGGCATATCAACAAAAATCCAATATCATGCATCCTAAGACTAATACATTTCTGTGTTGGTTTTGTACATTTTTAACTTAATCAAGATGAGAATTCCTTAAAGATGAATGTTACCTTCAAAACAATTCACATCCCATTTTTAATGAGTCAGAATAATCACAATCAGATATTTTTGCAAGATCATTCAGCCCTTGTTTGATTTATCTAATATTGTGTTGATTATATATGAAATGATTTATTGCTTGTGTTTGTTTTTAAAAAATACAAGACTCAATCTTCTGAACTAATTGCCTGTTTGTTTGCAATCACAGTATTGGAAAATAAAATAACAATTTTATTATTTTCCCAAATCACTCAGCCAGGTCCGTAGTTTAACTGGTGTGTCAGAGAATTTCCCTTTTGTTAGCTTCCTTCTCTACTGCATTGTAAGCTTTTTCACTTCAATGTCCGGTTAAAACACACTCTGAGGACAGAAGGAACTTGCTCTGCTCCCTTGGAGGTATTATGTGAGTGTTTAGATGGTTATCAGTGTTCTCTGACATCAGAACACACTCAGATATAACTGTGAAATGAAAGATTTGATAACTCCCTCCCTCCTCTCTAATGCCCTCCCTCTGTTGTACTTCTCCTCCCACTTTATTTACTTTTGTTAGCTCTTTCATAACCTCCTCTGTGCCCCTTCCCCTCTCCTTTTTGAGATCACTAATGTGTGAAATGTATCAATTAGTGTCTGAGAAGCTGAGAAAAGGCTGCCATCATAGTAGTCTCATAAAGATGGCACAGGTGTGTTTTTGTGATAATGTGCATGTTGTGTGTTGGCATGCGTGTGCACATCAGTACACAGCCCACTGGGCCAGCTGTAATAACTGCTGAGTTTATAGTCACAATTGACTGGACCAAAAAAATCAACCCCCCCTCCCACTTTCTGCACTCTGATTGGCCCACAGAAGTCATTCCCTCCTAACAATTGGCTCCAGACTTCAGCCCCTCCCATTCTATTGGTCCTCCCGGGGTTGTTGCCTGGTTACATCAGAAGCTCATATATTTGAGCAGAGCTCTGGATGTTTACTGCAGCACTTTTACAGACAGTGCAGAGTGAGACAACCTCACTCACACACACACACACTAATTCAAGGATACACTCACACACTCATCGGTTCAGAGGACGCCACAGAATGCACCCAGGCAATACCCTTGCCCTGCTGCTCGATCTGCTCGTACTGACGCTGACACCTCAAAGTGCTCAACTGGGATAACCTGCACACTGGAAAAAACAAGACTGACCAGTCCCCCAGACTCCGATTTGTTTCTGAAAGAGACTAAATCTAAAGAGAGAAGAGACTGAGAAAGCTTAAACAGCTGGATACTGCTACAGGGGATGTGTCAAGTAGTTAACAGTGAAAAAAGAAGACTGAGACAGAAATCGTGCTGAGTTTGAAGTCAAAGTCAAGCCGACCACTCTGAAGGATTTGAAGATACAAGAAAACAGACCAGACCCTTGTGTTAGCTTGCTGACCACACTTGGTTTGAAGAAAACAGCCAATCACGCATTCAAGACAGCGGTCACAGTGAAGCACCTGCAAGCTGGATTCACTGGCATAAAACAGCCGCAAAAACAACAAAAGGACAGATTACGGAGAAAAAACAGCTGCAAAAATGAGAATGGCCTGTGACATTCTGCTGCAGAGGTAAACATCAGAGGTTATGTAACTTCTCTCTTCTGGCTGGAATGCAAGATTTGATGGATGAATGAATAAATGAATGGAGGGGAAAAGAGAAAATGTGGTTGGATGAGAGATGAATTAATGGGATTGAGCTTAAAAGGGTGGAGGAGAAAGATAGGAGAAAGTATTTTGTTTAATTAACTAAACAAAAAAGTGGAAACATTGAAGAAAAGACCAAAGTGCGAGTGCTGGAATGAATAAGAGGAAACGTTCAAAATGAGCTTTTAGTATGAATGAAAGAATGGAGGGAAATGAGGTTGGATTGTGTTTCTTCCTCATTGTTTAAGTTACCAGAGAAGGATGAAAGAAACGAGAGAGCAGAGGAAGTGACTTGTCTCAAACAAGAATAGAAAACAACAGAAGATGATGAAGAGAAAGGGGTCAGCATATAGCATTACTTAACAGCTGGTATTGTGTTATGCAATCAAAGAATAAAGACAGCAAGGGAGGACTGTCTGAGAATGTGTCAGCATTTTGTGACAAAGCTGAGCTATAAATAGAAATAGAAAATACAGTCTTAAATTCCACCTTTTTTTCCTACCTTCTAGGATGAGCATCTTTAGCCAATTAGTGGTAGTCATAATTTGAGGAAAATGCAGAATTAAATGATCAAGCATTAACAAGAATAAAAACAGCACTGGAAGTATTTAGTAAAATGTTTGTCCATTAATTAGATAAGTGCTGATACAAGGAGAAGTCAACTTCGAGCATAGCCAAAACAAATGGTTAATATTTCATTATTGGTTTGCGTAAAATCAATTTATGGAGAACCACAAACATTAATGTTATCAAGGAAAGGTTAGTATTTTCTAAAACTTATTTTATTTTTTGCGTACTTTGCTTGTATTTAAAAAAAAAAAAAAAAACAACAACATTGAAGATCACATTTTTTCAGTCCATCCAAAAGCACCAAAAATACAGAAAATTAAAGGTCCTGTGAAGGGAAATCCAAACAGTGTGTTTTAACACACTAGATATGTTAGAATGTACATGAATGTGTGACTGAATTTTTGATTTACACCATCAGAAAGTTGTTCACCTCTTTCCTGGCTTGGTTTGATTTGAGCAGAGCAAATATAGGTGCTCTTGACATCACTGGTAATGATGTGGGATTACCTGGCCCCCCTAATGCTACAGTGATATATAATCACCAAGCAGTTCATCTCAGTACAGTCTGTTGTTGGCTGCCTTCATTGAAAGGTAACAGCCTGATACATGCCGTGTTTTGTTCATTATGAGGTACATTTTCCAAATCTGTCTGCTACAGTTGCCTACAGGTAAATAGAAGTTTCGTAAAGGAGAGATTTGTATCAGAAAACGGTCAATTTAATCCCCAATTTCTGTTTCGCTGCGCTGGCACAGAGACAGGAAGGTGCTCTCTGATCAGAAGCTTGTTTTTTTTATTTGAGAATATCGTATTTCTCATGAATGGGTGTGACTTTAGCTTATTCAGCTGACACACCTACACCAAAAGCTTAATTTTATAAAGTTGGAGATGTTTTTCATGACTGAAATTTGAACTGGTGGTTCATAACATAGTGGCCTGTCATACAACAAACCTAATATAAAGATTTTTTTTTTTATCACTTTACAGGACTAATACCAAGTGTTAGTAAATCATGACAACAATAATCATATTAGGATTCAATATGCATTTATGATGACAATGCATACTAGATATGACAGAATTGAAAAATCATTTAGGCCAAGAACTGGTCAACCCCTTCTTGAAACCAGAATACATTTTTTTCTTTTTTACTTTAGATAATGTGTAAAGGCTTTATTCATTCTCTGGTATTTGCAGAGGAGAAGAATGTTGAGTTAAGCCACCCCATTGCTCTTCTAACCATAAAATACAATATATTAGACTCACTTTAATAGGAGAAAATGCTCACGCATGGGCCTTCATTACTATAACTACAGCCTCTTCTATTACACATTGTACTTGACACAATTGAAAATTCACCTCCATTTTTGTGAATTGCAAGCGGCTGCTTCAACGTTCAAAATGCCCATGTATATAGCAAGAACCAGAATGAAGACAACTCGTTTTAACATCTTTCTTCCTCATATAAAGGAACCCTACATATTAAGTGGGAATGTAATGGTATCACAGTCTCACAGTACGGTTGTACCTTTCTAACAAGTCCACAGTAAGGTAGTTATCGTGATATTAAGAAAACAAAACAACAAATGAAGACTTTCATTTGCACTTAAAATATAACAATATGCCAACAAAGTGCCACAGATATGCATTAGGCTTGAAAACCTAAACTTATACTTTGGCTCCAGTGTTCACTAACCTTCTAAACCCTCATTGTCCACCACTGAAAACAGCTATAGGTCCTTGCAGATATATTCACTTATACACCTTTTGATTTGTTGGGCCCTGGTGCTGTTGTGGGGAAGTGGGATTGTGAACACTTTCTTAAGAGTCTTTTAGCCTGGCCAGATTCTGCTCCTCACATCTTGGCGAATCTTTTTAGTCTGACAATTTGCCAAGTTACTCTTCATGTTACTCGTAATCCCCACCAGATGTGTCACCACTGTCTGGCAATGTCTGCATACTGTTTTTTGTTTGTCACCTTTTCTCCTTTCTCATTTCTTGACACCAGGAAATCAAAATGCTCCCACACATCAGATTTAAAAGTCACTGGAGCCTCCACAATCTCATAAACTTAGGTCGCTTGGGTCTCCTCTTCCATGCCACTCATAGTTTCCACCATTTTCACAACGTTGGATCAAGCCGAGTGGAGTGCAAAGGGTGACGGGTACACACGGGCCGATGGGTACTGTAGTTCCCACTCTCCTTCACTCTACTTCACTAAAATCTACTCTTTTTGCTCATAAGACCTCTGGTTTGAAACATCACATGTCCACAATGGCACCAAGGCACTTTTGTCATCGTGTTACCGTGGTATTTACAATACCATTACATTTCTAATATTAAGACATTTTGATTTTATTCGATTAAATTGATCACGTTTTTCTATAAATTATCACCCTTTAAAACTTTTTATTGTAACCCAAGTGCAGTTTTAGTAAAGAGGGCTATAAGAAAAAAGATAGCATGATGTAGATCATGATGAGTACAGTCCCAAAGATCTGGGACGAAGAATAAGGCAGCCATATGACATCACAACCCAAAGTGCATTAAACAAAAATGAAAGTATACACATGAATGTACTGTATCTTATATATTTTCTCCAAAATGTAGTTTCTTCGTGCAACGTTCATATGGAAGATGCTTATGATAATTTGGTAGGTCAATATGTCTGAATATGCAGGGTTCCCTTTAAGTCATAATCCATAATATTAAAACATTGTATGAAGTGATGGTTTGAATGACGAGACTCCTCATTTAAAGACAACAAGAGTCAAGCAGAGGCAGGCAGTGCAACTTGGGCTGTAATTCCATCACACTACTGAGAGCTCAACTGCCATCCTGAAGGCTAGCAGGAGCGCAGACTCCACATTGTGAAAACACAACTTCACAGAATCTGCATGTTGTTGACTTTGCTGTATGCAATAGAAATCATCACACAGGAGGAGTGATTAAACCTTTCCCACTCTGAGAGACCCCCCAAACAGACTGTCTTACATAACAGTGCAGCTTTTATTCCAGATTTTAAGGTGTCTGTTTCCTCAGATAGAATTTGAATTTTTTGGGGTCCTTGGATGCCCCTTCATCTAAAAAAATAAAACACTTTGACACACAACTATGCACACACATTTTTTATATGCCTGAAAAAAAGTAAAATTTTCAGTATAAATGGACTCATAGTCTTTCTAGCCCTTTTACACATGCTTATGGTGGAGGCTTTCATGCTAGATCTCAACCTGGGTCAATTGTAATGCTTAACTTGGAATTCAAGATCTTACCCAAGGATACTTTGATTTGCAATTGTTCAGTCAGTTCCTGAACAACTGACTTTACCTCCCGAGACACCCCTGCCTTGTTTTAGTGGAAGCTTTCAATAGTGTTGCATCAGCATCGCCTGACTCTGCAAGAAGAATGATTAATTAAGTAAGGGTAGAGGCAGCAGAGATAGAGGCTGTGTAAGATTTTTAGAGTCAGCTAAACAAAACCGATTGTTATTCTCGGATAGCAAAAAGGTCTGTGGGATGTTTACAGAACAATGAATGGAGGTGAGCTGCACTGGTCATTTACAGTCCCAAGTGCAAGGCAACAAACAAGCAGAATCCATGCAGAAACAAACCCAGATTTTAAATCTTTGACCTTGTGTGTGGATTGTTTGAATGCTAACATCTGTTGTAAGGCTCTGTGAGAGTTTCTTGGCTCAGACATGAAGGGCTATAAATGTTTACTGATTCAGAGGCAGCAAGAAGATCTGTATATGAGGTGTAAGACGATGCTTATAATTCTCTGAGTGAGTGCTGGTGTGTGTAAAAGGCTTACAGATACAAAGTGTGTAGTTAAAGGAGGTTACCTGCCAAAGTGAAATATGTGCTCTCACGCATGCTGATATAGATATGTGGTATAAATCTGTATGTGTGGGGGTGGAAGCATAGACTGCAGCAGTGTGTAGTACCTCCTCACCTGAACAGAGCCGAGTCAGGTTTGCTGACAAAAGCACCTCTATGGAATCACAACTAACCTCGAACTCACCTTACACACACACACTCATTCACACGCACACAGTCTTTGTTTCCTTCTTTCCACTATCAGAGACACTGTTTTATATCATGTGCAGACAGCCTTGGTTTTACCTCATTACTATTCAAACTAAGAATATGAAGATCCTGCGTCTTCATTTGATACTGTTTATACAGCAGAGAAAACCACATTCGTTATCATTAGCTGTTTTTGTAGCTTACCCACTCAGTCAGTTGAGACAAGGCCACTTCAGCTCTGTAGTATTTACATTTAGTTTTGTGAAACTGATACAATAGTGTATGCAACATGTGGTACATGCATAGGTTATTTGCTTGCACAACAATTAAAAAGAACTGTGGAACCTGGTCAAAAGCCTTCATTAGGCCTACAACTATTATCCCACTGTAATATTGATCCAACTGTTAGTGTTGCCTAAATTGTTTTTCTGACTTATCTAATTACAAACTTCAATGTCCCTAAATACCAAGTAGCACCCTGGTATTTGGTATTTAGGGACATTGAAGTTTGTCATTAGATACCAAGTAGCACCCTGGCTCATAATGATGGTAATTCTGTCTTTTCAATGATCCTGATCTTCAGCTCAGTAATAAGACGTTGTCTTTTAACTATCTAACAAATGTCTGTTTGGTATGATTTTGGCTTTGTTTTTTTTTTTCTTTTCTGTTTTACATCAGCAGACGTGGAGCAACATCGGTTTGGCTCTTTAATTAAGTTGTCTTTTTCAATCTAACCATTACCCCACAAAGCTAGAAAAAGTTTATCACTTTCAAAGTAATTTTTGACCAAGAGAGGGAGAGAAGCTGTATAAATCATGCAATGTTTTATGTTTGCCCATAATAACCACTGCTGTACATGAGGTGAAAATTATTTCGTTTAATCAATGGACTGTAGTGTGTTTAGCTCCACACTTTGCTTGGGTATGCTTGGTACACTAACAGAAGGATGCTAAAGAAGTGTACCTATTGAATGTGGAAATGCAAAGTAACAGTGAGCTGTATTGTATCTAACATAACTGAATCAGACCACTTGGTGGAAATGCAGCTTTATCTGGGGTTGCCAACAGCCCATGTACATTGAGTTTAAAGGAGGAAAGAAACAAAATAATATCTACATTTTAAAAGCATAGGCCCACAGAGCAATTACAAAAATTTTTAGTTAATTTAGTAGTTGATGATTAAACAAATAACTTGAGAAGATCTACCGCAAAATGTTAAAATACTGACTCAGCGTTTAAATAAGATCAGCAGCTTGGCCCAAAGGAATATGAAGATAAGCAGCAGATTCTTTCTAAATGTTGCTGTAGTATACATACAGGAGGGGAAGGAACAACAATGTTTCTCTAGGATTTTCGTATTATACATGAAGGTGAAAAACCATCTGGAATTACAAAATACTAGATAACATTATCTTAGGAAGCCTTAGATGCTGTATTTGTCTGCCCCATTACTGTGTGTTCAAAACACAGTTCTATAAACACTAAATGTGCTTCTTCTATACTCGTATCCCAAAAAATGTAATTAACTGTTTAACTTCAGGGGTTAATCAAAAAGGGTAATTGGCAGATGGTATGCGGTTACGGATTCCTACATTTTTGTAGGGTCTGCGTCATGTCAAATCTAAAAACAGTGCTCTCAGTGGACATTGGGACATTTGCCATAGGATATCTAGGTTCTTTGTCTACAACAACCCCAGATGAGCAACACTTGTCTTCTTAAGGGTACCATTGCTAGGTTCATGGCTGCTGCTAATGCCCAATAAGGTTCTTTTCCTTCTTTTTTTTTTTGTTTTTACATTTTCTATGCATATTTCCTTGAACTAAAGCAAAATTTGAGCTTATGGAGGGATGTGAAACAGACCTAACAGTCAATACTAGGGACACAGTCAATGCCAACACTTGTTGGCTCAGTGCCATAAGCGAACCATCAGAACCTAGCAACAGTAAGCACCAACCAGAGACGCTCTGAAATTAATGTCATGAATGCTGCCAGCACGAAGAAGGCCATTAATGGACACAGGCCCTAATCCTGTGTGCAAATAGTATACAACTTGGACACAAATTTGGATCAGATACTGAAACCCCTAAGGGACAAACAGAAAGCCTAAGAAAGGGTGTTTCAGTACTCAAATACATAAAAGAAATGGAATCATAAAATAATGGTATCGGAAATAAATAAAACAGTAAAATGAGGGTTCTCTTTGTACCAGAATATGAAAAAAGAGTTGATGGAAAAATAGATTTGTAATTTTAAAACATAGTCTGTTAATGTGCTTACTTTCTAATAATGAGATCATAGGTGCATTAGTTGGGCTTTTGTTGATACACACCTGTCCACTTAATTTCACTAATCTGCCTGCAGAGATTTGTCTGCTGTAGTGGCACTCAGAGATCTGGTTATCGTATGGCAGATTAGCCAAATGTGATCTGATTGAATTTGGCAACAATTTTGTTAATCTCAGATGCCTTTTAGGATTCAGTTGATAAAGTACTGAATAACACCCAATAATAATAACAAGGGTAATAATAAAAGAGTTAAATTAATTAACTTTAAAAAAATCATAATTTAAGAGGGTGACTGTAAAGTGTTGACAATGGGTGTTTTTCATGGAAAGGCAAGGCATAAACAGTATCATAAACTGCTGCTAAAACCAAATTTGAAAACAAGCAGACCTTTTGTTTGCTTCTGAGGCTTTATCAGAGACAACCTGACTTCTGCCTGAGATCACTTTAAAGGGTTTTACAACATCACTGCCAAGAAACAGTTAGCTAAAGGTGCAACTCCTTAAGATGTTATCAAGGTCTTATCTCTGTCTTTGGCTACTGCTGTAGTCACTGCTGTAGGGCAGGAGATGATCTCATTTGACCTACTAGGAGCACTTAGAGCCAGATCTTTTGTTGCCAGCTTGTACCTCTTTGACACTTGTGCACATCAGTAAATTCAGGCTACGACCAGCAAAATGAAATAAATGTGCAATCTTCATCTATCTGTGGAGGTTTTAGAGAAAACCTAGCTGCTTTTATGTTTTCAAAGATTCATGCATACACCATAAAATACATTTATTTTTTGTACTTGCCCCAACCTACTAGATACATGACTTAAAGGGATACTTAAACATTTTGGCAAATTTGCCCATTGCCATAGTTTCTATAGTCTTAGTAATAGGTTCATTGCCTTCAGATGTTGGTACAAGCTGTTTTTTAGATCGGCGCTGCCGAGTTCGGACCTGCTGTGCCAGCTAAATGTAAGCAGACGGTATTCCAGCTTTCCCTCATCAAACTCATCAAATACACAATCCAACAACTCCAAAACGCTCTCATGGACAAGTTGTGACATGTACATTCACCACGCCATGAAATAATCATGGAACATTACGAGATGGAGGTGTTTTGAAGCTAAATGCAAAGCCAGAACTACACTCCAGACATGGTTGCTGCACTGTCACTCCGCCCAGTGGTTTACTCAAGAAATAGTTCTGAGTATTTGCTTCATGTGTCGTAATGTTACATAATTACACGTTAATATTTCATAGCGTGGTGAATGTACAGGTCACAACTTGTCCATAAGAGTGTTTTGGAGTTGTCGGATTGTGTATTTGATGAGTTTGATGAGGGAAAGCTGGAATACCATCTGCTTATATTGAGATGGCACAGCAGGTCCGAACTCGGCAGCGCCGATCTAAAAACAGCTTGCACCAACAACTAAAGGTAACAAACCTATTACTAAGACGATAGGAATTATGGCAATAGGCAAATTTGCCAAAATGTTGAAGTATCCCTTTAAATACAGTTGCAAGAAAAAGTATGTGAACCCTTTGGGATTTCTTGGATTTCTGCATAAATTTGTCATAAAATGTGTTCTGATCTTCATCTAAGTCACAACAATAGACAAACACAGTCTGCTTAAACTAATACTGCACAAAAATGATTTGTTTTTATTGAGCAAACCATGTAAACATTCACAGTGCAGGGTGGAAAAAGTATGTGAACCCCTAGGCTAATGACTTCTCCAAGAGCTAATTGGAGCCAGAAGTCAGTCAACCTGGAGTCCAGTCAATGTGATGAGACTGGATGTGTTGGTTAAAGCTGCCTTGCCCTATAAAAAACACACACCAGTTTTGAGTTTGTTGTACTCAAGAAGCATTGCCTGCTGTGAACCATGCCTGGCACAATAGAGCTCTTAGAAGACCTACGATCAAGAATCGTTGACTTGCATGAAGCTGGAAAGGGTTACAAAAGTATCTCTAAAGGCCTTGATGTTCATGTGTCCACGGTAAGACAGACTGTCTACAAATGGAGAAAGTTCAGCACTGCTGCTACTCTCCCTTGGCGTGGGCTTCCTGTAAAGATGACTGCAAGAGCACAGCGCAGAATGCTCACTGTAGTGAAGAAGAATCCTAGAGTGTCAGCTAAAGACTTACAGAAATCTCTGGCACATGCCAACATTTGTGTTGACAAATCTACAGTAAGTAAAACATTAAACAAGAATGGAGTTCATGGGAGGACACCACAGAGGAAGCCACTGCTGTCCAAAAAAACACATTGCTGCACGTTTGAAGTTTGCAAAAGAGCACCTGGATGTTCCACAGCACTACTGGCAAAATATTCTGTGGACAGATGAAACCAAAATTGAGTTGTTTGGAAGGAACAGACAACGCTATTTGTGGAGAAAAAAAGGCACAGCACACCAACATCAAAACCTCATCCCAACTGTGAAATATGGTGGAGGGGCCATCATGGTTTGGGGCTGGGTTGCTGCCTCAGGGAACAGACCGATTGCTGTCATTGACAGAAAAATGAATTCTCAAGTTTATCAAGACATTTTGCAGGAAAGCTTAAGACCATCTGTCCGCCAACTGAAGCTCAACAGAGGATGGGTGATGCAACAGGGCAACGACCCAAAGCATAGAAGTAAATCAACAACAGAATGGCTTCAACAGAAGAAAATACACTTTCTGGAGTGGCCCAGTCAGAGTCCTGACCTCAACCTGATTGAGATGCTGTGGCATGACCTCAAGAGAGCGATTCACATCAGACATCCAAAGAATATTGCTGAACTGAAACAGTTTTGTAAAAAGGAAAGGTCCAAAATTCCTCCTGACCGTGCAGGTCTGATCTGCAACTACAGGAATCGTTTGGTTGAGGTTATTGCTGCCAAAGGAGGATCAACCAGTTATCAAATCCAAAGGTTCACATACTTTTTTCACCCTGCACTGTGAATGTTTAAATGTTAGTTCAATAAAAACATGAAAACATATCATTTTTGTGCGGTATTAGTTTAAGCAGACTGTGTTTGTCTATTGTTATGACTTAGATGAAGATCAGAACACATTTTATGACAAATTTATGCAGAAATCCAAGAAATCCCAAAGGGTTCACATACTTTCTCTTGCAACTGTAAATGCCAAATGATTAAACAAAAAGTACTCCTTGGAATCAAAATAAAGAGGTGCCTTACTACTCAGATAAAAAGATTGTTTCTTTTTTAAGTCCATTGCATTTATTTTTTTCTGGTCAAAATCTGTTTTGTTGTATTAGTAACCATTGTACTGTTGTACTTTTTTCCACTTTAAGTTCAAATGTGCTATCTATAATATCTGATTTGATTAGACCACAATCAGAATTATTCACACCATCACCCCATAAGTATGGTGAACATTGTTGCAACAAGATTTTCAGCAGGTGTTCCAATACTATTTCAAGAAAAAGAAGTGCATACAGTTCATGTTTTATCAGAGTAATAGCCAGCGGATTTTCATTTTAAATTGATTAATATATAGTTTTAGAAAAAGCAGTTTGTCAGTACCAGTAAACATTAAAGGTTGACTGATATTGTTTTTTTTTTTTTTTCCAGGACCAATACCGTTACTGATTATTAGTGGTGCAAGTGACCGACGTTCTGAACCAATTTGCTTTTGTTACAACAAACATAATTTACTTAATTTGGCAATAGTAAACTTGCATGCTAAAGATTTAAGGAAAATAAACAGTTTAGCATTAGCTCTGTCAACATGAGTTGCAGGAAATAGGAAGTGATGCCAAACACTCCCTGTGTCAATGCCACCAGGCCTCAGTGTTGATTGGCTGGTAGTTGTGTAACATCAACCCATCAGGTAGTGTTGTGGGCAGACATTAGGGAAGACTGTGGAGAGGGAAAACAAAGCCAAAGGGGAAGACACACCTTTCAGCAAAGTAAAAGTAGCACAGTAGGAAAATAAAATGCCAATATCGATTATCGGGTAAATGCCAAATATTGGCCTCTATAACTGACCAGGCCAATAATCGGTCTACCCCTAGTAAATATTGCTTATTTCAAAAAATGTGTCCCATTTTTGTTAAAATCCGTTAAAGCATTTATTGGACTGGTGCCACCAAAGAACAAAACAGAATTGTAGAACTGTTTATAGTATAGATACTTCTCTTTGTAATTTGGAAGAGACAATTGCAAGACATTTTCCATCTTGAGGGATAATCAAACCTCGTCATGATCACTTTCTCCCATATCAGAACCATGATGACTCTGTCCTGTCTAGCCCTCATGATGCCCTCTGTGACAAGGAAATGCCCAAAAGGACTCCAAAATGTTTTGTCGTCAAAGACTTCACTGACACTGATGCAAAAGTTAATCTGTGAGCTCAAGGGAAGCAGCAACACCCAAAGGCACATCAGTGATTTCAGTTCATGTCTTCAGAGGCAAAATGCTGTGAAGTCAGATATTATCTTTGCTACTTAAGGCGCATGGAGGTTATGTAATGTCCTTGAGGACCTTATCTGGGATCTATTGTTAGTGATGCAGCCACTAAGAGGGACCCCCTTAGGGTGCAACTCAGCAGGAGAGCCTGATGTCAAATGTCATCAGAGCGTCTAAGGGACAGTCACCAGAGAGGGTGCCTGCAGGGTGTGGACCTGTTTTAAGGGCAGCTTGCTTTGTTGACTGTCAAGATGATAAAGAAGTTGTTTGAATGAGAAAGGAGCTGATGTAGTTTAAGTTAAGATAGCTATAAACATTAGTCAAATTTTGAAAAGAGGTCAACTAAAGATGTTAGGTTTAACATAAGATCAAATTAAGGTAGATAAGCAAAATTATTCAGTAATCTTTAAAGGAAAAGAGAACAAAAATAGAATCGTAAATGCTTTTTTTGGGTTACTTTTATTTGCAGCAGTTCTGTCTTTTTTTCATGACACACTTGTGATCAAGGTTACAGTGTCAGAAAGGGAAAGTGAGAAGCATGATGTATGCAAAGGTAAGGTAACAAGATTCAAGGGCAGAGGAAATAGATAACAGAGAAAGAAGCTCTATTATAAGAAGAGAGTAAAAGGAGGATTATTGTACAAAGTTTGCAAATTGAAAAACGGCACAAAGATGGAATAAGGTATGACTAATCAATGAAGTGATAAGTAGGCAGTATGGGGGATGTTAAATTGGATTTTTTTTTAAATGGATGATCAATGAAGAAAAGATAAAGGAGGGCTCAAATAAAAGTTAGTAAGATAAAGACAATTGCAAAATTGAAACCAAAAGAGTTCAATAATGAGGAAAGAGGTGGAGAATAAAGATCTAGGGATATCTTGTCCTATCTGCCATTAATAATTCAGTCTGTATCGATCCTACTGAAGACTCCTTGCTGTTATGTTGAGTGTGTGTGGGTGTACTTGTATGTGTATGTATGTGTGTGTGTTCACACACACATCCACAAGAATAGCTTGCATAACGTCAGCTGCTGT